>NC_022020.1:5974790-5989214 GCF_000317375.1 Microtus ochrogaster
GACAGTGTCCTTTGCTTTACAGAAGCGTCTCAGTTTCAGTAGGTCCCATTTATTCAATTTGTAAAAAAAAAAAAAAAAATCAGGAGAACAACTCCCAAGATGGACCCTTGGGCTCCACATGCGTATTCACACTGACCCCATGCCGGAGTCTCTGGCAGAAAGGGTGGGGGCAGAGCCCCTGAGGAGACTCACACACTGAGTCGGGAGTATGTCGAAGCAGGATCTCATTTTATTGCATCAGGCAGGAACTTACATAGGGCTGAGGTAGAGGGTGGGAATCTTGAAATGGGCTGAGGAGGAGTAAGGAAAAAGGACCAATAATATCTGTCACGTTAGCGGTGGCTGGGCAGAGGCAGTTTTGGTTCAAACAAACGCACCCATTTTCTCGACACTTACAAGATATATTGAACCTGTATTCTACTTTTCCAAATGTATCTTAAGGCAGTGATAAATCATGGTTTTGAACCAAACAAAAACTATAAAAATACATACAGCAGAGTGTCCCCCTCCCTGTCTGCCCAGTTCTCACTTCTTGCCACAGACAATCGTGTTTATTACTTAAGGTTTTTTTCTGTGCATATAATTCAGTATAAATACAAATTATGGGTTTGCTTTTGTTTTTGTTTATACAAAGAAAGCTGGCATGGTACACATATGGTTTGACTTGCCGTTTATACTTGGGGGTTTTCTCTTGGCAATTTGCTAAGAGTATCCATATGTTTTCTTTTTTCTTATTCACATAATTTCTAAGTTTTAAAAGATGGACTATTCTGAGAAGCTCGATGCACTCGTGAGTTCTTCTGCAGGGGACACGAGTCATGCCCCACCCAGCATATCTCCACCACCCTCCCATCTACACGCCTGTTAGTAACTGTCTCAGTTAACAGACGCATGGTCAGAGCGTTTCCATCCTTACATTCAATTTGCTATTACTTACAGAATAGTGGCTCCAAAGCAAAAGTATAGTGATGCTGCCAATTTCATTGAGATATTTTTAATAATTGTCCTGTATATTATTGTTGTTATTACTTCCTGCTGCTAACTAATAATAGTTTAATTTATTCAGCTTTACATGAGGTATATATGGATAGGAAACAATGTAATATATGAGGTTTGGTACTATCTGTGGCTTCAGGTTATATTCTGGGGGTCTTGAGATGTATCCCCACAAATAAGGGGGAGGCTACTGTACCAGGGCAAAGAGCATACACATTTGCAAGTATAAAATGTCACTTCAGTGGGCATTGATGGCATATGCCTTTAATCCCAGCACTTGGGAGGCAGAGGTAAGTGGATCTCTGTGAGTTAGAGAACAGCCTGGTCTACACAGCGAGTTCCAGGACAGGCTCCAAAGCTACACAGAGAAACTCTGTCCCAAAAAAACAAACAAAAAACATCACTTCAGAGTTTTGTGGCGATAAATCAATACCCCTAAAATACAATGGATTAACTCTTGGGTTTGTTCCCTATTATGCATGTATAAAACCATGGTATTGCCAACAGCTAACACATCTATCTGTCTAGACTTTCTGGAACTTTGTGACATACTTATGAAATCCAAAAAGAGCACTGGCACTGGAATGGCCGGTGGCTGACGAGAAGACAACGTAACACTGGAGGCTCTCAGTCCGCATGTCAACTCGTATCCTGCCTGCCGTGAGGTTTTGAAAGTACAGACCTGGTATGGAACACAAGGCAGCTGCTAAGCATTAACTGCCAGTCAGAGACCTCCAAATAACACAGGGTATGGCCATGCTCTTAGTTACCCCAGGACTAATGGTAAGACCCTACTGTCTGATTTCAGGGCATAGAGAAGTCAAGCAAACTGGTATTGAAACTTTCCTTCCTGCTGACTGGCTTTCACAATGCTGGAAGGTGAAAGTGGAGGTCACTAGGGAGAAAAGACACCAGTGTTACTCAGCAGTGCGGCCTGTATGCCACAATACCCTGCCAGACAAGGTGTGCCTGCCAGTGTGACAGTGGCATGAAGTGATGGCTTAACCAACTGTTCTGTATTGAATCTCAGGCCTGTTACAAAGAAAGAAATTCAGGCTTCATACAATAAGCCTGGTCAAAAGCTTGTAGCTTACAAGGGAGGAAGCTACTACAGTTGTTTTGTTAAGCCACATGTTGTCAAACTGCTTCCTAAATATTTGTGCTTATGCCCATAGGTCAGTGCTGCCTTCATCCTTGGCCAGAGAAGCTTCTCTTGGCAATGACCAAGTTAATGCACAGACTCCTAGTAAAAGTGCTGAGAATTAAGGGTCTATTGAGTACCCAGCCCTAACTGGGACATCTCTATCAACTCTCCACTCCTAAGGCTCAGGGGACACCACAGAAGAGAGGCAGAAAGAATGTAAGAGCCACAGGATGGGAAGCAACACTGTGAAATGCTGTCTTTGGGCAGTGACAGACACACTGTAGCTGTGATTTAACCAGAACAGGGTAAGTCAACAAGACAGTCCACATTCCCACGGGCAACACGGCTGGACTCAGTAAGTGGTAGCTAAACAAAGACACGAAGGGGTGAGGAGGAAGTGTAGGGGTATCTGGGGCATCAGGAGAGCACGTGTATAAAACTGTCAAGGAATTAAAAAAAAACATTTTAAAAGATATTCTTTAAAAAGTAAAACAATAGAGCTAACAGAGCTGGAGAGATGACTCAGAGGTTAGAAAGCACTGGCTGCTAGTCCCAGCATTTGGGAGGCAGAGGCAGGTGGATCTCTGTGAGTTGGCAGCCAGCCTAGTCTACAAAGAGAGCTCTAGGAGAGCCAGGGCTACACAGAGAAAACCCTGTCTCTGGGGGTGGGGTGGGGGCTAACTGTTGGACAGCTTGTCATGCAGACAGGGAAGGTGTGAAAGAAGTCTCAGGTGATACAGTCAGTTTCTTTCTTTCCTTCTATTCTACAGAGGTGTGTATGCAGTGTCAGACATTGTGCCAAATACCCAGCAAAGCCTGATGCACTGGACATACTAGTCTCAAGCCATCACTTGCCTGGTCTGGCCTCTGATAAGCAAAGAACCCCTTGGGCTGGGTGATGTACAGACTTTAGCATCTAAGGCCAGTCACTGAGTGCTGTGAACAATTCGTTCACTGAACTAGGCTTCCATTTCTTCAACCACGCTAAGACAGATGGAAAGTCCCCAAAGTCACATAAAAACCAGCAGGTAAATATGGGTATAACACAGTTGCAGAATGCTTGCCTGGTATGCATTTGATTACAAGTATTGCAAAAATAAAAGCAATCAAACAAATAAACAGAGTGGCAGAGAATAAACTCACTTTTGTGAGGCGAACGTGATAACCACTACACTACGGAAACCGGCTTAAACTCACTTTTGTAAAAATTAACAAAGGAAAGCTCAGTGTTTGGAACACTCTAATTCCAGTTCTCAGAATGCTAAGACAGGAGAATCATGAGTTTGAGGCCAGTTTGGGCCACACAGAAAGACTCTGTATCTGAAAAACAGAAACAACAAAGCAAAACTAGAGATATGGGGCTGGAGCCATGAGTGCACCCTTGCAGAGGACCTGAGTTCAACTCCTGGCGTCCATTTCACAGGGGGTAGTGATGTGGCTACTGCATGCTTGTTTCTCACTGGTCTTAGATGTCTGGGTTTGCATGTTCCACGTGTCTTGGTAATAGCTCAGCTGTTATTACAACTAGCTGCCTGGGCTCAGAACGTGCCCTGGGCTTCACTGAATCTAGTATGACAAAAAGTTATTTTATACTGTTCTACCTTATTAAACAAAAACAGCTAAGGTATTTGGCATGGCTAAAATCTGTAACAAAAGTTAACTTAGAACTAGTGACTCCAAATTGTAACTGCTCTGAGAAACAACATGTGGGCAGAAGCCACTAAGTACAAACACAGCAGTCAACATTTTTACTAAGGACAAAGAAGAGGGAGGTCATATGACTTCACCGTCATGATGTAGCATCCTTCTGTATATGTGTTGCTCTCATTGGTTGATGAATAAAGCTGTTTCAGTCACTGGCTTAGCTGAGTAAAGCTAGGTGGGAAGCTCAACCAGAGATAGAGAGTGTAGTCAGAGTCAAGGAGATACCATGTAGCCACTAAAGGAGTAACATACCATTCTGGTAAGCCACAGCCTTGTGGCAATACACAGATTACTAGAAATGGGTTAAGATATAAGACCTAGCTAGGAATATGCCTGAGTCATTGTTCAAACAGTGTTGCAATTAATATAATTTCTGTGTGATTATTCAGGTCTGGAAAGCTGGGGTAAAAAGCACAGACACCATTTACATAATGGTGCTCAACATGGGGCTTGAACCCATAGCCCTGAGATTAAGAGTCGCATGCTGGATGTTTAGCATGTGTTTTTTGCTTGGCGTTGTTCATGTTGGTTGCAGTTCTATTTTTGTGTGTTTTCGCCTTTTCTTTTTCCTGGACAATATTTGATATTTGTTCTTATAGTATATAGTTCTATATTAGGTTTAGAACCCTCTTATTTAGACAAAAGGGAGAGGTTGTGGGAATTAATTCAGCCAACAGCCTTTTGGGTATTAGCCCATTAGGGTGTGGTGTGAGGTGCCATAAGAGCAGACAAGAAGAATGTTCATGCTCTCTCTTTCTTGGTTGGTGGTCAGAGTTCGGTTTGCAGCTTCCAGTGCCCACAGAGGACCATGGCTCTCTACCCTTACTGTGAGTTTTTTTCCCCAAACAAATAAATACTTGTTACCCTTTATTATAGGCTCTTGTGGATGTTCTTAATTACACCTACACTGCCATCTTTAATGAAGGCGACCACATGGAGGGGCCCCACCAAGAAGACATTGGCTCTCTGATATGTTTTAGATTAGGATGTAAGTCTGTATGATAATTCCTGTCCTGTCCTAAAATCAAGGTTTATGAAAGACAGGATTTAAAACAATGCTGGTTTACTGAGGCCAACTGTTTACAATGTGAAACCTTGGTTTTGCCTTCCATGGATTATGATTATGCTCTGTCTCAGGACCACAGCTGAACATTAGAGACTGAGATACCCCCATTTTATGATTCCTAAACAGTCTGACAAAGGGTCTCTCCTTATCTAAGGTCTATTCAGGCTAACAAAGACCAATTTAAAACTATATACCTTGGTATATGTGCTTAACATTAGTAAGCTGTAGCTTATTTGACAAACTAAGTCATGCAAAAAACTGATAGATTTCCCAGTATAACACACCCCAATGTTACAACCACCCTGCAGCTCATTAGTTCATTAGTTAAGTTTCTGTTTAAAATGCAGGCAGATTTGCCTCATTCACAGACTTCATAGTACAGAATAAACAGGTTTCAGATGTAACTTAGGAGGTTCAGAGTTTTTGGTTTTTTTTTTTTTTTTTTGGTTTTTCAAGACAGGGTTTCTCTGTGGTTTTGGAGTCTGTCCTGGAACTAGCTCTTGTAGACCAGGCTGGTCTCGAACTCACAGAGATCCGCCTGCCTCTGCCTCCGGAGTGCTGGGATTAAAGGCGTGCGCCACCACCGCCCCGCTAAGGAGGTTCAGAGTTTAACATCAATAAATGCAGTTTTGATAAACTGATAGAGCGCTGACCACAGCGTTCAGGAGTCCTTAAGTTTCTGTGGGTTTTACTGGCTCAGCCTTTAGGGCTGCATACGAGCTTTTCAGCATGACTGTTTTGTCTCCAGCCACATATAACAGAACTCAACTGAAATGCCAGCTCCTCCCCCTCTGAAACAAGTTAGCATCTGAGAGGGTATGGAAGCCTGAAGGCGTGTTTAACTCTGTTCCTGCTCCCCTGCACCTCAACATCCTTCCCTCCCCCTCCTTTGTGTGTTCTACCTCTTTTGTTCAGTAAATTTCCTCTGGCTGTCTTCTAAGCATAGATTTAAAGGTGTGTTTCATCGGGCTAAAGCCAGGCCGATTTAGGAATCATTTTCATACCTTTTAACCCAAAGGCATAGCCTTTTGCTATGACAACAAGATGTAAATCTGTTAGAGCTGTTTTGCAGGTACCTGCATGTTCCCGGGGAAAGAGATCTGCTACTATATCAAGAAATCTGGTCTTATGTATCAGTCTCTAGACAGATCCATTCCTCCTGCCAGAGAGTGTCGAGGACCCACAGGGGGTCCTCCAGATACACCAACCCCTGTACCAGCTCTGACGACACCAACCAGGCAAGGATTGGCAGGTTGACTTCACTCACATGCCCACTCATAAAAAGCTTCATTATCTTTTAACTCTTGCTGATAGCTTTACAGGATGAATAGAGGCATTCCCCACCTCCAGGGAAACAGCAGATGTGACTCCTGGAAGACACCATCCCTCGAATTGGCATGCTATCTTCCCAAGCTCTTGGGACATTAGTGCTGGTACCACCTCTCCAGGCTCAAGCAGACATGTATCCAGCAACTGGGACCTGGTTTTCCAGGACGTTCCAGTAAAAGGCAAATCTGCTCCTGTGTCTTGCTCATTCACCCTTGCCTCTCCCGTACAATTCTTTCTGGCAGTCTTCACTCTTCCCATGGCTAGCCTTGTTCATAGGGTCCGTCTTAATAATCTGTTTTCTCTCCCAGCAACCTGCCTTCTCTGCTTCCTCAAGAAACAGATTCCGGAGGTCTCCAAGGTGATAGCTAACTGAATGCTTCTTCACCCAAAACTCCTGCTAAGTAAGCATGAGCTCCCCAACTTCCCATCCCCATGCTGTCCCATGCCTGCAGGAAGTAGCCAGACTTGAACCCAAGGAGTCTGGGATGTTAGGGTGGAAGGTCCACCTCACCCCCTCCTCCCTCTCTCTAAGCCCTGCCCCCTTTCAAAAAAGCCAACCAAGAGGCAGCTCCTCCTTCAAGTTGCTGAAGATCAAGACCTACAGGGTATTTAAACTGCCTTCTAGAGAACAGTCTCCTTTCTGGGGACCTAAAAATCACCCAGGAGCATATTACTCTTTAAGCCTGGACTTTTAATTCTTAATTCCATTTGATTTGGATTACTATGTCAGCAGAGGGGCTTAATATTGGGGTATAGAAACCTTTCGAATAGCTTAAAGCTACCTGTAACTCTAGCTACAGGAGGACTGGATGCCTCTGGTCCATGCAGGCACTGCACTCAGGTGCACACACCCACACAGAGGAACAGGACTAAGAATAATAACTTACACTGGGTGTGGAGGCACACACCTCCAATTTCAGCACTCAGGTGGAAGAGGCAAGTGGATCTCTGTAGCCTGGCCTACAGAGTGAGTTCCGGGACAGCCAAAGCTACATAGAAAGACCCTCTCTCAAAACAAATAAAACAATAAAATAAGCCATTAAAAAAAAGCAGATAGGAAAGACAGATGACAGACAGGTAGATAACAGGTCAGTACATAGATAGGACAATAAGTGTTCTCTAAAATATCAATTGTGGTAGAATCAATAAGCTTCATCTTCTTGTCACTGGGTCTCTACATTTCTCATCAGTCTTTAGGGGTTCTCCTTTTTAAATTGTACATTAGGTTCTGGCTTTGGTCTAGTTTTTGTTTTCTGTTTAATTTTATGTAATGGGTGTTTTGCCTGTGTGTGTGCACCGCCATGTTTGTGCCTGGTGTCAGGCACCCTTAAGAGGCCAGAAGATGCCATGAATCCCCTTGAACTGGAGCTACAGATGGTTGTAAGCCACCATGTGGGTGCTAGGAATTGAACCCAGCTCCTCTGGGGGTGAAGCCAGGGCTCTTATTGCTCTGGCTCCTTGTTTTCATTTTTGTGAGACAGAGTCTCACACATCCTGAGCTGGCCTGGATCTTGCCGTGCAACAAATTCTGAGAATGACCTTGAACTGACCCTCTTTGTCTCCACCTTCCAAATGCTGGGATCACCGTGTACAGCCATCTTCTTCAGTGCAAGTTTTCCCTTTTAATAAAGGGAGTAATTCCTTTCTAAAACTTTTTTCTACACATCATGGTTCAAATTAAGTCATAAAAGTTATCTGTTTCAGTAATGGATAACATACCCTATGCTATATGGCATACTATACCGATGGGAAAATTCAAAGCCTAGGAAGGAACCACACTATCTGCACTCTGATGCTTAACCCTGTCGGGGCATACTGACACGATACGGAGTGAAGGATGGCTGGGTCCCGTAGCTGCGTGGGCACAGGATGTGCTCCTGGACCCCATGGCAGGCTCTTTCTTTCCACCAGCTTCCACCAGCTCTTGGCTTTCTAGAGTATTTTCTACATCATATAGCTATGTACAAGAGAATTTCAACAACCAGGTGCAGGCATCCATGACAAGTCTTCCCTCCACCAGACCACGCATGGCGGTCTCACAGGTCCCCTCTCTCCAATGTCACTCACAGCTTGGTGTGGGAGAATTGTTTGTATTTTGTCAATCATGTTTTAAATAAACACTGATTGGCCAGGCAGGAAGTATAGGTGGGTCAACCAGACAGGAAGTAGAGGCAGGGTGATGAGAACAGGAGAATTCTAGGAAGGAAGAATTCCATTCCACCACTCCTGCCCAGACCACCAAAGAAGCAAGATGTGATACCCTGCTGAGAAAGGTGCCGAGCCATGTGGCTAACATAGACTAGAATAGTGGGCTGACATAAGTTATAAGAACTAATATGAAGCCTGAGCAAATGGGCCAATAAGTTTATAACCTAATGTAGACTCTCTGTGTGATTTTTCTTTGGGACCTAATGACTGTGGGAACCAGGCAGGACAGAAACCCCAACAAGCAGGCCCTACATGTTACAGAATGGCGCCCAACATCCAACCCGCATGTTACAACATCTCACAGGATAGAACAGAACCAACACTGAGTACTTCAAGGAGAGCCACAGGATTTAAGTCTTGAGACCTGGTTTCAAGTCTGAGCACCTTCATCCAAATGCATACAAACTATGTGACATCTTCCTATCTCCATCCCCAAAAGGTACAATGTTTGAACCACACAACTATAATTAAAATCAAATAAGAAAGGTGTGTTAAAGCACCTGTCACACAGCCTAGCCAAAAGTGAGACCTAGTGAGTGGCAGTTGTGATGGTTCCTTGTAACTTCATCTTATATTCCACAAGTGGGAGGTGGACCTGAGGGAACATCTGCTTTGGGTTCAGGTAGTGGTTAGGTATTCCTTTCTATGGAGCTAAAAAATCCTCTTATGTTTCGCCCATAGGCAGAAGGCCCTAGGATGTCTGTTTATTAGGGAACACAAGAAAGATGTCATCATACTTCATATGGCAGGGAGGTACTAAAGAGCAAAGCCCCTGCCCCTTCCTAAAATGGAAATCAATAACTTGTAGAATGGATCCAAACTGTGGAGCAGAAGTCGGTCTTCAGGCTTGCCTTGATCAGTCATTCCCCATATCCTCAGGGGGTCTTGTCCCTTTCCCATTTCTCCTACAAAAGCTGGCAGGCCACCTCTCGTTGACATCGTTACCCAAACACATCATGATGTGTGCTGACAGCCCAGCAGGCTGGGGCCAGGAGATCTGTCAACGGAAAAGCTTGTTTTACAAAGAATTGGATCCTAACTCCAAAGCACAGGAGCCTGAGAGGCAGGAGAAGAGCACTCTGACCACACAGCAAGCCTGAGGCCACCCCAGGGAGGTGCACCAGGGAGAGGCACCACGGGAACACGGTGTTTGCTTTGTTAACCACTGAGCCTGAGAGAACGGCAGGCAAGCAGCACTCTTTAAGCAACCCCAGCCCCCGACAGAAGAGTGTGCCTGACATCCCAGCTCTGCACCTGTGCAGCTGAGCCAAACAACAAACACTTCTGCCATGCCATGGGAACTCTGAGCTCACCTCTTCACCTTAGACCTGAGTTATTTGTTAGAAACATTTTCCAGTCATGGCATTTGGAAGACATGGTGGTGAGTAGCCAGACTAGCAAGGCTCCAACCTAAAATATCTTCCTTTCCCCAACAGGAAACACCCAGACTGCAATGTCAAAACAAGAGGTAGGAGTTAGATGTTAAGGAGCTGGGCTACAGAACAAATGTGGCAACGGCTTCAGGGTAGGACAGCACAAGGAGGGCAGCACATGTGAAAATGTCAGAATGAAACCTAATACTTTACATGCTAATTTAAATATATTTTCAGCTGGGCGGTGGTGGCACATGCCTTAATCCCAGCACTCAGGAGGCAGAGGCAAGAGGATCTCTGTAAGTTTGAGGCCAGCTTGGTCTACAAGTTCCAGGACAGGCTCCAAAGCTACAGGGAAACCCTGTCTCGAAAACAACAACAGCAACAAAATTCAAAACAGCTTTTTTGAAATATAATGAACTTGTCATAAAATTCCCCCTGTGAAAGGGCACAGTTCAAACATGTTCATTGTCCTGAGTTGTGTGGCCAACACAGTCTCCGTGCACAGCACTGGACTTGTCTTCCCTCTGCCTGTGTATGCACTCGGGGTGTGGCAGCTGGCTTACAATGGAAACGCTGTTGGGTATTACCACATCCTACCCAGCACACTGATCTTTCCCACTGCATCAGTGTCTGTGTCCCGTCTTGGCTCCCACTTCCTCAGCACCAGCTTACAGGAATAAAAGCTGATTCCCACCAGGGAATCCAAGCGTCTTTAGAGACAAGGAAGCACTTCTTAAACATTAGAGAAAGAGTAGGAGAGACCCAGCCAAACACTTTACTTGGGGGCGGGGTCCCCCGAGGATATTTTTTACTTATAAAGATTGTGGGTGTGCTCCCAGCCACCCCTTTTGCTTTCCTGTTCACCGCGGGAACCTCTGGTTCTGTAAGTCTATTTCCCCATTAAAGCTGTATATATTTTTACAATCTGTCTGCATTCATTTTACGCCGATAAGAGATAAATTAGGTCCCTGAGTTACTTGAAAAAAATTAATGTATTTTAAAACTGTATAGAACGGCTTGGAATTTCCTTGGTAATTTTTGGTAGTTTTAAACTCTTCAGACACTAGAGTAGTGCTAGGACAGGGTGGCAACTTCCTACATACATAAGGCTCCAAAGCATAATCCAAAATGTAAGCCAGCATTCCAAACCTTAGATGAGGGAAATCTCATTTTCTTCAAATAACAAAAACAGTTTACTTCTCTTCTCTAATTCTTGCAACATTTCCATGAAGTATACACAATTATTTCTACTTTGCAGATGAGAAAACTGGTGTATGCAGACGTTACGTAATTTTTTGTTGTTGTTTGTTAACATGTTTTTCTGCTTCTAAGCTACGGGATATAGGCTACTCTCTTCTGTGTCCTCACCCTGGCCTGGAATATGAGAGGCCACTTTCAGTGGTCTGAATAAGAATGGCCCTCACAAGCTCAGATATTTGAACGCTTAGTCATCAGGAAGCGATATTATTTGAGAAGGGTTAAGAAGTGCGCCCTTGTTGGAAGAAGTGTGTAACGGGGGGGGGGGGGTGGACTTTGGGATCACTCTCCATCTGCTGCCCACAGATCCAAATGCAGGACTCTCAGCCTTCTCTAGCACAGTGTCTGCCTGTGTGCTGCCACGCTCCACTATGATGACGATGAACAAACACCCCCCAATCAGATGCTTTCCCTTCTTAGAGCTGCTGTGGTCATGGTGTCTCTTCACAGCAACAGAACACTAACTAAGACAGCTGAATGAGCTTGTCGATAGAACACTTTTCCAACGAGCTACCTGAGAAATAATACTTACTCTCCTAAGAATCAGGAGCTGGGAAGTGCCAGACCAGATTCAGTTGGGTCTAGTACACTATGACCATGGCAACTAAGAAGAAAGGAGAGCAGTTAACTGGGGCTTGCTTACAGTTTAGAGGTTTATTGCATCACTGTCATGGCAGGGAGCATGGCAACATCCAGGGAGACACGGTGCTGGAGAAGACTGACAGTTCTATACCCGGATCCACAGGCAGAGAGAAACACTGGACTTGGCTTGAGTATTTGAAACCTTTAAGCCTATCCCCAGTGACACACTTCCGTCAACAAGGCCACACCTACTTCAGCAAGACCACACCTACTCCAACAAGACCACACCTACTCCAACAAGGCCACACCTACTCCAACAAGGCCACACCCACTCCAACAAGACCACATCTCCTAATCCCGTCAAATAACACCACTCCCTAATAATCAAGTAAGCGTTCAAATGTATGAGTCTATGTGGGCCATTTCTATTCACACCACCAAAGCCTGTCTCAACAAAACAAAACAAAACATCACAAAGAAGAGGGGGCACTGAAACCAGCTGGGCGTTGTCTGAGGGGGAGGCGAGCCACTAGACAACTCAGGAAAGGAGGTAAGGGAAATGGAAGCCAAGTGACCACAACCAGCTTCATGGAAGTTTCAGAAAGAATCCCACAGGGCAGGGGTACTCCAGTAGAGGAAACATCTGCTATCATCAGCTCAAGGCAGGCTGGGCATCACAGGGATCCAAGATAATGCTTCCTCGCTGCAGTGGGGCGAGCCCCTCTTCTGCCTGCTGGAGTGCACAAGACATAGAAAGGCAACACGTGACACCTGTGCGGGATGAGACTAAATCACTGCCAGGAGCTTTTCCCTTGAATCCTAACATTCTAAAGGTGCAAAGAAGAAAGGGGATGGCTCAAAGTGGCACACCAAATGGCAGCAAATGTGTGGCAATCTGGAAGAGCAAGGCAGATACAGACGCAATAAGATTTCTAAGGAGGGCAAGCCTGTAAGATGTCTCAGTGGACAAAGATGCTTGCCAACCAACCAGGGAACCTGAATTCAGTCCCTGGGACAGTATGGGGAAAGCAGAGTACTGACTCCTGTGGGCTGTCCCTCACCTTCATAGGAGAGCCACGGAATGTACCTTCACACATACACAAATAAATAATTAAAATATATGATTCTATTTTTATAGGGGGAGAACAAGGCCTGGCATGAGAACCTCCTTCAAAGATGACAAACCCTCCTGCTGGGGGCTAAGACAGGAACAAAGTTAATGACAGATGGGGGAGTCTCTAAGATGAAAGACTCCACGTGCTGCGAAATAATCTAACCCAGTGTGGTTAACATGCACACACTGAAAAATAATCTAACCCAGTGTGGCAGATGTGCACACACTGAGAAATAATCTAACACACTGTGGTTAACATCCACACACTGAGAAATAATCAAACACACTGTGGCAGATGTGCACACACTGAGAAATAATCAAACCCAGTGTGTCACATGTCCACACACTGAGAAATAATCTAACACACTGCGGCAGATGTCACATATTTTGCTCCTTTTCAGAGAAAAGCGAGGAAATTGTGTAAGGACTGGCTTAACCAATGGCTCCTGACCCCATTTTCGCCAGAGGAGTCCAAGAGTGCTCAATCGGCTTATTTCGACACTGCTCCCTGGAAGCTTGTTTGTTTGGTACTCTTTGATGATTAATCACAGCCCCGACCCCATCCCACGATGGGAAGTTTCACAAATGTATCAAAATAAAAGACCAGTGCTGTTATTTTAAGTTATCTAGGATATGAGGCCCACCCAGAGAAACCTCACAGTCAGGACATTTACAAAATTAACTGTCTTCCTTAGTAAATAAAAAGAGAATTCCTTCAGGTCAAAAGTTGTGAAACCCAGAATTGTCGTCATACTTTTGCAACACAGAACCCTGAGAAGATGGATAGCACTAAAAATAGCCTGGGGGAGGGTGTAAAGCACAAATGATAAACAGCCACCTTACCCAGAGCACCAAACACCGCAAATGGCACCCACTTCTGCAGATTCATTTGACAATAGGAAACAGAACCTGGCTTTTTTTTTTTTTTTTCTCAAATCCAGAACAGTATTTCCCTCCCAGGGATCCTCTTGGAAAATCTTGCTCATAAGCAAATGATTCCTAGGTAACTGGCCGTGGTGCTGAGTGTTTCCATATGCTTCCCCACGAAGAGTCCCTCCCTAACATGCCACTCCACATTCCTGTGCCTCCTTGGCAATGTCATGGAAAGGTATCGACAGGCTGCTGGTATTGCCAAGCTAGAGACTGCAAAGGAAATTATGCCGCTGCCTCTAGGCTTAAATTTTCCATGAAAAACTGTTCTCATTGCCACAGAGGCTTAGCCAGTGAACAAGAAAGATGATTTAGTTAAGAGACAGCCATAATTAGATTTTTTTTCAGTACACTCTTTCAACATAAAAGTTACATTACAGCAGAGCTTCATTTTACTGCATGCTTATTTTCATCAGAGCATTCCAGAATACACAGAAATGGTGAGTTAAACTCAAAGGAACAGAAGAAAAGGAATATTACAGTAAGAACACCCATCGTCAAATAAGCTTTGAAATGTGGTATGAAGCAGGGTGATATGCTTGAAAAAACTGAGGAAGCAAGAAGAGCCATAAACACATGGGCACAGGAAGAATAAACCTCACATGTGATGACACCTAAGGTGAGAAAGACAGAGCTAGCTTGGTCAACTGACAGACAGTGGAGGAAAGACAGAGCTAGCTTGGTCAACTGACAGACAGTGGAGGAAAGACAGAGCTAG
>NC_022020.1:5989314-5991438 GCF_000317375.1 Microtus ochrogaster
GGAAAGACAGAGCTAGCATGGTCAACTGACAGACAGCAGAGGAAAGACAGAGCTAGCCTGGTCAACTGACAGACAGCAGAGGAAAGACAGAGCTATCCTGGTCAACTGACAGACAGTGAAAGACATAAAAGGATAACAAAAAAAGTAACAGTGGTAACTCACACAGTGGGTGGAAGAGAGTGCTTCAAACCTAAGAACCAACTCAGAACCTGAAGACATGGCTGCTTGTCATTTCCTCGGACATGCCAAGAATAAGGTAACAGCCAAGAATAAGCCTTGGGACTTCCTATAAACACCTCAGGTAGAAACTAAAACATCAGGGGCTGAGGAGACAGCTCAGTGGGTAATGGACCTGGGTTCAGATCTCCAGTGCTCATGTGAAGTTGGCTGTGGCAGGGCATACCTATAACGCCAGTACTTACATATGTAGATACTGAGAGATGCCAGCCAGCTGGTCAGCTGAGTGAGAGAGGGAGCGACCTGGGTCAGAGCAGGCCTCGGACAGTGAACTCCACCAGAGCGGAAGCAGTTCCAGACGAGGGTCATTAGGGAAGCAGGACTAGACCAGCAACCTAGGCCAGTGTGGGCCTGAGGTGGTGATCTCCATGGGAGCAGGAACAGATCCAGACAAGGGACATTTGCGGACCAGGACTGAGCCAGCAACCTGGGCCAGAGCAGACCTGAGACAGTGAACTCCACAGGAGCAGGTACAGAAAAGAACCACTGAGCAAGTGAGCCAGAGCCAGAGACCACTGTGGGCCTGGACCTTCAAGGGAATAGACCCCTGTGAGTCTGGTGTGAGTGTGGGACCTCTGAGGGAGTAGTTCTGAGCACAGACCTCTGTGGGTCCAGGCGTCTGTCTGGGATGTCAAAGGGAGTAGTCAGGAACCAGAAACCTCTGTGGGCCCCAGGGAGAGTCTGGGACCTCTGAGGAAGTGGGCCTGAGTCAGGCCCTCCACAGGTCTGGGTGCCTGTGAGCCTGGGACCTCCAAGGGAGTAAATCAAAACCAGAGACCTTTACAGGACCAACCCCAAGCCAGGGACTGCTGCAGTAATGGATCCAGATCAGGAACATTTACAGAAACAGGTCTAAGCCAACAATCTAGGCTAGAGCAGGCCTGAGACAGCAAACTCCAAGGGAGTGGAGCAAAACCTGGGAATGCTAAGCAATCTCCAGGAATAAGAAGTGAGCAACAGGGTAACTAGAACCGTGGCAATGACTGTACCCCAAGGAACAACCATCTGAGCCTTGGATTCACTGGCACCTAGAAGATTAATCAACAGAATCACAGCCAGACCCAACCACACCTATCAGAGGAAAACATGAGTAGACAAGGTAAGAACACATGCAACACCACAAAGAGCAACACGACACCAGTAAAACTTAAAGACCCTACAACAGCAAAACCTGAACAACCAAATATAGATAAAGTGAAGAAAATGACCTTAAAAAATAACTTCAGAAGAATGTTTGGAACTCTTAAAGAGGAAATGAGAAATTCCCTCAAAGAAATGGAGGGAAAGACAAACAAAAAATTGGAAGCCATCAGCAAATCCCTTAAGAAAACCAAGAAAATGCAATCAAACATATGAAAGAAACTATTTACGACTTCAAAGCTGAAATAGAGACAATAAAGAAAACACAAGCTGAGGGAATTATAGAAACAGAAATCATGAGAAAACAAACAGGAACCACAAACGTAAGAATGAACAGCAGAATAAGAGAGATGGAAGAGAGAATCTCAAATGCTGAAGATACAATAGATGAAATATTGAAAAGAAAACATGAAATGTAGGAAAAGCTTAACCCAAAATATCCAGGAAATATGGGACACTGTTGTAATAAGGAGCGGCGGGGCTGCGTCCCCAGCACCCCGGCTGCCTGCTAGCTTATGCCTGAAATAACAGCACACAAACTGTATTCATTTAAACACTGCTTAGCCCATTTCTATCTAGCCTCTTCTAGGCTAATTTTCACATATTAATTTATCCCATTTCTAATCATCTGTGTAGCACCGCTAGGTGTGCTTACAGGGAAGATTCTAGCCTACGTCCATCCTGGGTCGGAGCTTCATTGCATGTCTGCCCGGGAGCGGGGAGCATGGTGTCTCTGAGCTCACTTCC
>NC_022020.1:5993138-5994917 GCF_000317375.1 Microtus ochrogaster
TGGACAACTTTCTGGATAAATATCACTTACCAAAATTAAATCAAGACCAGAGGAGCAAATTAAACAGACCTATAACTGCTGAAGAAATAGAAACAGTCATCAAAAGTCTCCCACCCAAAAAAAAAAAAAAAAAAATCCCAGGTCCAGATGGTTCAGCTAAGAATTCTACAAGATCTTCAGAGGAAAACTAATACCAATACTCCTCAAATTATTAGAAATAATATTGCCAAACTCTTTTTGTGAGGCTACAATTACCCTGATACCCAAACCATATAAAGACATTACTAAGAAAGAGAATTACAGACCAATCTCACTCATGAACATTGATGCAAAAATACTAAATAAAATACTGGCAAATCGAATCCAAGAACACATCAGAACCATCACCCACCATGAGCAAGTCAGCTTCATCCCAGAGATGCAGGGATGGTTCAACATACAAAAATCTGTCAATGTAACCCACTATATAAACAAACTGAAAAATAAAAACCAAATGATCATCTCATTAGACGCCGAAAAAGCTTTTGACAAAATACAACATCCCTTCATGATAAAGGTCTTGGAGAGAGCAGGATACAAGGAACACACCTAAACATAATAAAGGCAATATACAACAAGCCAACAACCAACATCAAAACAAATGGAGAGAAACTCCCAGAGATTTCACTGAAATCAGGAACAAGAACAAGGTTGTCCACTCTCTCCATATCTATTCAATACAGTTCTTGAGGTCTTAGCTAGAGCAATAAGACGCTAAAAGAGATCAAGGGGATTCAAATGGGAAAAGAAGAAGTTAAACTCTGACTATATGCTGATGATATGATAACTTACATAAGCGACCCCAAAAATTCTGTCAAGGAACTTCTACAACTCATAAACACTTTCAGCAATGTAGCAGTATACAAGATTAACTCAGAAAAATCAGTAGTCCTCCTGTACACAGATGATAAAATCACTGAGAAAGAAATCAGAGAAACATCACCCTTCACAATAGACATAAATAGCATAAAATATCTCAAAGTAACTCTAACCAAACAAGTGGTAGACTTGCATGACAAGAACTTTAAAACTTTGAACAAAGAAATTGAAGAAGACACCAGAAAATGGAAAGATCTGAAATGCTCTTGGGTAGGTAGAATTAACATAGTTTAAGATGGCAATCTTACCGAAAGCAATCTACAAATTTAATTCAATGCTTATCAAAATCCCTGCAAAATTCTCACAGACCTCAAAATAATGGTACTCAACTTCATATGGAAAAGCAAAAAAACTTAGGACAGCCAAAACAATATTGTACAATAAAAGAACTTCTGGAGATATCACAATCCCTGACTTCAAACTCCACTACAGAGAAACAGCCTGGTATTGGCATAAGAACAGACTGGAGGACCAATGGAACCGAATCGTGAACCCAGATATTAATCCACACACCTTCGAACACATGATTTTTGACAAAGAAGCAAAAAATATCAAATGAAAAAAAAGAAAACATATGTAACAAATGGTGCTGGCATAACTGTAGAAGAATGAAGATAGACCCATATCTATCACCATGCACAAAACTCAGGTGCTAATGGATCAAAGACCTCAACATAAAGCCAGCTACACTGAACCTCACAGAACAGAAAATGGGAAGTACACTTGAACACATTGGCACAGGGAACCACTTCCTAAATATAACCCCAGCAGCACAGACACTGAGAGAAACAATTAATAAATGGGACCTCCTGAAACTGAAAAGCAAAGGACATGCTCAACAAGACAAAACGACAGCCTACA
>NC_022020.1:5997367-6000449 GCF_000317375.1 Microtus ochrogaster
TGTTTTCTATTTCCATCCATTTGTACGCAAACTTCAAGAAGTCCTTGTTTTTTACTGCTGAGTAATACTCTAATATGTATATATTCCATACTTTTAATAGAAACTCTTACATGGGAGTTTAGACCAGGGTGGCAGTCACGTTACCCACAAGGAGATGTTCTTATGGAGATAGCTTTGAAGACTCCCAGGCGATGCCAGCATATCATTAAGACTAGACAGTGATCACAGAGCAGCCAACTGGGGGTCTCCATGGAAACCAGCAAAAATACATTTTCAAATGCACAGTGACTGTTTTGGATCAATGACTCTTTATATAAGTTTAGAATGCTGTGAATGGCGCGTCAATGGCTTCTTTTGTTGGGCAGTCTCAGTTTAGGCTGTGAGAAGCCTTGTTCTTGTGGATGCTGCATTCAGAGCAACAGTGTAGCAGGCAGTAAATCCACACCACAAACCAGCGAACACAGTGGTAAACTCACAGCCAGGAAACCACTGATCAACTTTGCGAAAAGACTGAACCAGCGTTTGACAGAGCCAAGGACCTGCCCAGGGCTGGCTCTCACCAGTCCAGAGCTGTCGGGTGGCATGCCCTCAATAAGGTAGAAATTAGTGTTGTGCTTATTCACCGAAAAGAACACAATTCGCACACCTGAGACTAGGTGAAAATTAAGTCTTTATTTAGGTCTCTATTGTCCTCCACAAGGCTGTTTGCTATTCCATGTGTATCAGTTCATTCAATGTGCTCTGAACCAGCAAGAGCTCATATTGTAGTACCTTCCAGTTTTACAATGTTTCCTTTGTATGAAGAGCACACTATCCAAAGAGCAACGTGAGGGAACTGCCTTCTAAGAGTGAATTCTGACTATCTGAGTTAAGGACAAAAATCCCAATAAACCCCTGACACCAAACTCTTCCACAAGAGAAGGTTAGACCAAGTGACAGGGACAGAAGAAAGTCCCACTGTGGAGTCATATATTCCAGTAAGTTCTTATAAACCTGGCAAATGTTTTATTGAGTAGATATCATGATTCTCAACACTAGCAGTTCCCTGCACAGAGCTATATCAGATGTAAAGGCTACAGCAAGGTGGTTACTGCAGTCCTGCCAGCTCTGAGCTGTCTTTAGATGCCCTGCAGTCCAGACTGTGCTTTATGGGGGAAAGACCTGAGAGTTTCAGGGGGACACCACTGTAGTAGGCTCCTGTATTTACGGTGGCACTGTTTTGGGAGGAGGAACATCAATAGGGGAAATTGGCTACATATGCAATTTTGAGGTTTAGATCCTAGCCCCACTTCCTCTCCAATAACTGCTTCCTGTTCCATGGAGAAATGGAAATTTGCTGCCATGTCTTCCCCATCATGAAGGCCTGCGTTTTCCCAAACTGTAAGCCAAAATAAACCCTTCCTGCCTAACCATGTTCTGTTGAGTATTTGATCACAGCAATGAGCAAAGTAACCAATATTGGTATCTTGTCCATCATAGTTGCTATGACTAATGACCAGAGACTGGGGTGCTTACAGATGACATAACTGTACTTCTTACTCTTCTGAGGACTGTCCAGTGTAGATCAGGATGCTGGTGGGTTCTGTGTCCTGGGAGAGCTGCTTCCTTCTTCTGTGTTCTCACAGTGCATGGGCAAAGTAGCTCCATGGAACATTTTATTTTGAGACAGGATCCCACTCTGTAGCCCTGGATGGCCTGAAACTGGTCACATAGACCAGGCTGGCCTCAAACTCAGAGATCTGCCTGCCTCTGTCTCCTGGGTGCAAGGATTAAAGATATGAGTCACCATGACTGACTGGTGCCCCTTTAATGGCCACTGATGTCACTCAGAAGGACTCTGCCTTCATAATCTTACCATGTGCTAAAGCTATACCTATGAACATCACCTTAGAGATTAGGATTTCAAAGTATGAATTTTAGGGTGGGGCACACACATTTCACATCATAGACGAGAAGTTCGGTGAATATAGGAAGAGTCAAGGAGTGAGCACTCTTCTCCCCCTCCCCCCTCCCCAACCCTGGATTCCACACCCCTGTCCCACACCTCTCAAGATGGAGACCAAAGTTCTGTCTGCCTCCTTCTCATCTACCACCATCTCTGCCAAGGCTCATGGGTAAAAGGCTTTCTGGTTTCTCCAGGACAGCCCCAGCCCCCAGGTTCTTCCACAAACTGTTGATACCAGTCTTCCCCACTTCCCCTCATTCTCTGGCTTACATCATTCTTACACCCAAGTCCTTCTTCTAGAAAATACATCTCATCATGAGATCAGGCTATCACCCTCTTGACCACAGCTCACAGCCTTGTACTTCTTCAGGGAGTTAGGACCATCTTCTTTCCTACTTTGCCCTTGACTGCTTCCTCAAAGGCTGCCAATGTCCTCGCTCTATTTTTTTCAACCTGTTCTCTTAACAGCGCTTCTCACAGCCCTTCCTGGCCTTCCTTCCACCCTCTGCTGTCACTAGGGACCTGACCATTATGGTTCCTAGCACCTGCACGTCTCCGAAGCCTGCGTTCTTCTATTCCTCTCCTTCCTCTCCCAGTGACCGCTTCCAGTCCTGCACTGTTTGATGCAGGATCTAAGTTCTCACCCACTTCTCCAGGTTTCCAACCCGAAGCAGCTCTAGTTAGATGCTTGGCTGCAATGTGCATCTGTCTAGAACAGTTCACCAGCTTTACTCCCTGCAGTCTCGTTGTTGCCCTTCTGTCTGTCATGCCATGAATGTTACAAACCTTGGAGGCATCAGGCTTCTCTGGATCCACTGTTATTGGTGTTTTACAACTATCATCACCCATGCCATCTGTTCTAACATGGTCTAGTCTTTATTTCATCATGTCCCGTAGCAATCATATGATAGATTGATTAAAATTTACTTTCTTTCAAATTTTCAGGCAGATCTGACTCCCAATGTTTTTATTCCTGCCACTGAAGTTTTGGTTTACCTCTGGTCTGAATGCTGGAAGCTCAGTTCCTTCTAAGATCTGTTTCTACATTAACATGCCCAAGCATTGTTTACCATCCAGCAGCTGGTCCAGAGTCTACAATGGGCTCTACAGAGCAGCTTCTTTGTACTGCCATCTGAC
>NC_022020.1:6000954-6013667 GCF_000317375.1 Microtus ochrogaster
TCCTGCCTTACTGCTCTTCCTGCCTTACTGCTCCTGCAGCTCATCCTGCCTTACTGCTCCTGCAGCTCATCTTGCCTGGCTCCTGCTCATTTCTTCAACCTTGCCTAGGCAACCATGACTCTCGGGGTCTTTCAGCCACTCCTTTTCTACCCAGATTGACATCATTGCCCAACTCACCCTTATCTATTCTGCGTTATAACAGGCCTTGGACAGGCACTGAACACAGCTAATGCATTCCTCCTTCCTTGTGTCTGTCACTCTCCAAAGACTTCCCTAAAGAAATGTTTAGTAATGGTAGAATCATGTACAACAGGGGTCTGTTGAAAGAGAAGCTGTAGCCTTCATATCATATCACATCTTCATGTTACATCTAAAATCTTACAGGATTGCTAACTGCTTCAGGCTGGTAGTAAAATAGAATAAGAAAGAATTTCAGAGCCAAATAAGGCGCATACACACCAAGGCTACAGCAAGCACTGCAGGGATAGTCTCCCCATGCTGATGGCCTCCCACGGCTCTGGGAAGTAGAGCATGAGAGCTGCATCAGGAACTGACTGATGCCCAAGCAGCTGGCCACAGGCTGGATTATTTGAGGCGGGAGCCCCACCCAAAGTCAGGGTCATTTGATGTCAGAAGATTCATAGGCCATGTCGTAGTGCCAGCCCACAGAGAAGGACATGGAAAAAGGAAGGTTTTACTCTAATGTCTGCTTGCCCCCACTCTCACTAGCTAGTTTATATATCCTGACACCTTTCCTTCACTGTTTTTAGAATGTAATTCTTTGGGATTACAACATGGACTGAAAGCTGGCAGCTGTCTAGTCCTCCCTGGGACTCCAGCACCTGACCGGAACTACTAAGACATCTGATTGTGGACTGAACAACGGCCATCCTTTCCTAAAGGAGCCAGCTATGGTCCGACGACTCAGACCACATCCTTACTGATATATAGATAAATATTAGTTCATTCTACCAGTTCTGTTCCTTACAGAGCCCTGACTAATACAGTCTGAGTCCTGCACATATGAAATGTAATTCCACCAAAAAACAAACCAACAACAACAACCAGAAGGCCAGTGAAATATTCCATGGGTAAAGGCACGGTCATCAAACCTGATGACCTCAGTCAATGCCAAGACTCAAATGGTGGAAGGGAAGAATCGACTCCCAATGTTGTCCTCTGGCCTCCACATGTGCACATGTATGCTCATACACAAATAGAAGAATCACAGGTGTTAAAAAATATCACCTACAATCCCAGCAATCGGAAGGCAGAGGCAGGCAGAGTTCTGTGAGGCTAGCCACCTAGTCTACAGAGCTAATTCTAGAACAGCCAGGGCTACACAGAGAAACCCTGTTTCAAAAAACAAACAAACAAAAACAAGACAAAGAAACAAAAAAAAATCATGTCTGATATTGTAAGGTTGGCCAAAAGGCCATGGCTTAGGAGATCATAGGGTTGAAAAATTATTATTATTTGGTTTTTCAAACTCACTCTGTAGACAATTCTGCCCTCAAAAGCTGGAATCTCTGTGAGTTCAAGGCCAGCTAGATTCTACAGGGCCAAGTTCCAGGACAGCTAAGACTACACAAAGAAACTCTATCTTGAAAAACAACATCAAAACAAAAGAGTTTAGTTCAACAGTAAAGCTCCTGCCTGTATGTTTAAGACTCTGGGATCAATCCCTAGATAAACAAAATAAAAACAAGCCAAACAAACAATACCTTAAACTGAATCAGAAGATCTATCAGCAAAAGTATTTCCCAAGGGCCATTAAAGGGACAGACTTGGTTTTATAAGCCGCAGCTGGCTGATGACAATGGCGTTAGCTCCTGGGGAGCCCAGTGTTACACAAAGCTGGCTTTGAAAGGTGCTGCTGCCACTGGGGACGCCTTGCCTTTCCTGGCTCATCATCACCAAGAACTCACTCCAAGCTCGGCTGCTTCTTTCCAACGACTGAGGACCCAAGCAGTTTGAAATGAAAAGCATGAGATAAGGCACTACCCAAACTGGGAAGAATTCTCACACAGGTTTAAATCTGCTGGAAAGACCCACTAAGAGTGGCAACTCAGGCTGTACCCTCCTTACACACCTACACGTCACTGTCACACTGTTCTCTTGAATCCATTCACGTTTTCCGGTTCAGTCCTTTGTACTCCCAGGGAGAAAAGAGCTCAGACTTTGCCCATGCATTCGATTTCACATGCTCAGTTTACTAAGGGAAGAGACTTTTCTCTTTCCAAAGGTTGCTAAGCACTATAATGCTTTCTGGATCTTAAAGTATTTCTCAGATTCCAAGAGAGGAAAATGATAATCATGATAGAAACATTACTGAAGCCAGGCATGGTGCTGATACCTTTAATCCTAACACTCAAGAGCAGAGGCAGGATGTTCTGTGAGTGTGAGGCCAGCCTGTTTACACAAGGAGTTCCAGACCACCAGTTAGGGTTATACAATGAGACCCTGTCTCAAGAAGAAAAGAGAGAGAGAGAGAGAGAGAGAGAGAGAGAGAGAGAGAGAGAGAGAGAGAGGAAGAAAGAAAGCATGCAAGTGATTGCTGATATGACAACCCCTTGAACAATGATTGAGAAAGAATACTATTTTAGAGTCAGGAACAAGGCCTCTCAGCCTGGGTGTACAAGTTTTTTGAGGAATCCAAATTCTCCTCTAGCACCACAGGGCCATCCTTCTGAAAACACTGGCTGTCACGATGACATAACCAGGCAATGCTGTCTCACCAAGTACAGTTGTGGTATGTTACAAATGCCAGTGCATTTAGACATGCAGCTGGTCCAGGAGATGGGTATACTTGGCCACTAAGAACACAGAACTCACATGTGATAGAAAAGTTGTGTGTTGGGGGTGGGTAACAGATGTACTGAAGAGGGAGAGAAAGAGAGAGCTTATCTGAAGCTGCCAAGAACCTTAATGGTTCACCTAATCTAATCCTCTACACTTAAGGATTGGCATCAAACCACAAGAATAAGTTAAAAAAAATGCCTTTCCCCCAGAATTGGGGGGAAAGTTATAAACTTCCTTTCAAGTTGTGAAAAAAAAAAGCAAAGGAATTTCTCAGAGACCAGTGGTCAAATAGGCGAAACCATACACAGATAAACTCCATCACATCGTAAAAGCCAGAATGAATGCCATGTTCTACAGCCCGTAAGGAAGGTTTGCGAGCCACAAAACCCAGCATCAAAATGAAAGCTGTGGCTTTTTTTTTAAATGTGATGACTTTTAAATAGTTTTTTAAAGATTTGTTTATTTTATGCACATCGATGTTTCACCTGTACACATGTCTGTGTGAAAGTGTCAGATTCCCTAGAATTGGAGTTACAGATGGTTATAAGCTGCCATGTGGGTGCTGGGAATCGAACCCAGGTCCTCTGGAAGAGCAGCCAGTTCTTTTAACCACTGAGCCAGCTCTCCAGTCCCAATGTGATGATTTTTAGTAAGCAAATTTAGTAAGTTACTATGTGATTATGCAACCATCATACAATGTGGCTCTAAGTCATTTCCATCCCACAAACCACAACTTCTTTAAACCTATATGCAATAAATTTGTGCTCCATGAAAAACCTTCAATATATTCTGTCTGTATAAATTTGCGTTTTTCTGACATTTTACACAAAAGGAATAATATATGTATTACTTTGTGACTATGTTTTTCCACTTAGCAGAATGCTTCTAAGAGTCATCTGTATTATAGCATATATTAATAGCTCATTTCTTGCTACTGTTTAATAGCATTCTACCACATGCATCAATATCTTGTTTATATATATCACTAAGAAACTCACATCTACATTCTTTAAGTGTTTTGGTTTTATTATTAATGTGACCATAAACACCAAAGTATAGGGTTTTTGATGGGTGTGCATTTTCATTCCTCGTGAGCATTTTTTGGGCATGGAGGTCCTGCATGGTTGTCAGTTTGCCTGATAGAAAGTACTGAGATGTTTTTCAAAGAGCCTGCATAAATGTCTATGAGGATTCTGGCTCTGCCTCATTCTCAAAGTCAGCTCCCAGTAGCCTTGATGCAAGGTGTGTCTCTTCTGGAGACTATGCAGCTGGATCTTGCCTTTTAAAAATACAATCTGACAACCTCTGCCCTTTTTAAAGATTCATTTATTTTTATTCTTTGTGTTTGAGTGCTTTGCCTGCAAGTATGTTTAAGCACCACATTCATTTATGGTGTCCACAAAGGCCAGAAGAGGGTGTCAGATCCCCTGGAACTGCACTTACAGGTGGTTGCGAGCCACCATGTGGATGCTGGGAACCAAACCTGTGTCCTCGCAAGATTAGTCAGAGTTCCCAACCTCTGAGCCATCTTTCCATCCCTTTAAAAGGGATATTTAGTCTATTAACATTTAATGTAACTATTGGTATTGCCACTAGCATCACATCTCTCAGTCTTTATTTATTTGGGAATGTCTTTATTTCTGTCATATCTGATGGACAGTTTTGCTATGTATTAAGTCCCTGGTTGCATATGTCGTTTTTTCCTTGAATGTGGCCTCCTCTTGCTGCCTCTGGCCTCCAGGTTTTTGTTTGGAGGCTTGTTTGCTATTTTTCATTAATTGCACTGATTTCTTCCAGGTGTGCTGAATCCTTTTTCCTCGATGTGTTTAACATGTTCTATTTGTCTTTTAACAGTCTGATTATAATTTGTTTAGGTAACATGCTGTTTTTGTTTTCAGGACTTACTGAATTTTTATGTCTTTCATAAGATCTGGAAGTTTCATCCATTATTCACCTAAATACTTTTCTGTCTCTGATTCTTCCTTTCCCAAGATGGTTTTTATATATAAGCTGATATGTGTGATGTCTCACAGGTCTCTGGAGTGCTGCTTACACTTTCCAATTAATTTTTTTCTTCGTATTAATTGTTTTCTTCTCTCTTTCACAGTTCGCTTTTTCTATCGTCCCAATCTGCTGAGTCCCTCATTGCAGTTTATGTTCAACCGGTTATTCCCTGACTCCCTGTGACTAACACTCCGAATTCATGGCTCTTCCCTTTGATTTCACACGGCTGTAGTCCCACCCTGAGTGTCCTGAAGGAGCCACTTTGCAATGTTCTGAGCTAACTCTACATCTGAAGCAGATAAGCCAGTTCCCACTGACTTTTCCCATAGGCCATATTTGCTTCTCTAAATGTCTTTAATTTTTTGGGTGAATGCTGTGCTTTCTAGATAATATGTGGTAGCAACTCTAAGCTCTGACTTTTCCCACATCTTATTACTGCAGTTGCTTGTTCTGCTTGTTCAGTGATCTTCCTAAAACAAGTGTGAAATCTGCCTCGCCAAAAGGTGCAGCGCTGATGTTCTCACTAATGTTGTTCTTATTCTTCACGCTAGTGTAACTGGTGTCATGGCAAGGACCAGAAAGAGGCTTTTGTTCAAATATCATGAGCCAGAAGATCTTGTCTCTGCTTCTATGCAGCTGGAGAGGACGTTTGAACCTTAGGCAGTTTTCCTGTCTGCCTTGGCTTGTACCTTCCTCTGACTCTTTTGGCCAGGGATGTGTGGGTATGTCTGAGTCTGCTCCACCTCTGGTGTGTTCCTAGACACAGAAGCATTCGGTGTGTGACATATGGTGGGCTACAGAACTCACAAGGCTCCTACAGAGGTCAGCAGCACCTCTGTCCACAGCACTCCAGTGAGGCCTATAAACTCAAGACAGTGGAGCTACTAGCTTCTCCTGTTCACTTCTGACCAAAATGGCCACCCGAATGAACAATGCCCCCAACAGAGGGTGCGACCTCTAGAAGGAGGGAAGCTAATTTTCATGGCTCCCCATCACACTGGCGGAGCGGGGCAGCGGCAGGCAAGGACACTGTGAATTCACTCCGTCCCTACCAAGAACAAACACTTCTGCTTTTTTTATGTGCTTTTATTCAGCTTTTGGAGCATGAAAATGGAGACTTTGGACAATGTTATCCCAGCTTTCAGCTTGTTTTCGAGACTCTGTCAACTTCCTCCCTCTCTCGTGCTTAAGATCTCAGGCAGCCTCCCCATTCTACCAAGAACAACAAATACTGTTAAAGGCAGGCCATGTGTGTAGGTGACATCTCCACTGTGCAATCTCATTTCCAGAGAAAACAAAAGCAACAGAAAAAATACAGATGGCTGAAGACAGGAGCTCCAATAACTAACTTATCTTAGTTCGATGGAGGTCCTAAGCCCCTAAGAACTGTCTACATTCTTCAGACAGGAGGGGAAAGAGAGCATTTCTGTTGCCATGGTGCTTCACACAGTCGCCTTCTTCTCTGGAGCCTTCACAGCCCACCCGCCTCTCCCTTAGTCAGTCGGCCCTGGTCACTGATACACAAAAGCTCCTCTTGTAACAATCCTAGTCTTGAAGGCTCCTGAAGTCTCTCCTTCTGGCCATCTGTCGGCTTTCCTCTACCACCTTTTAGGGATGTGGTGAGGTGAGAGATCTCAGAAATTATCACCAGGTACAAGTCACTAAAAACGGTTTCCTAAAGGTCCCCCTTGACACAACCCACGCTGAGAAGGCTGGCCACACAGGCTTCCGAGGTAGACTTTCCCAGCCCCTCTCTCTTACCTTAGCAAAGAAAATCCAGGCTGCGCACTGCCCTGGGGCCAGAACGCTTTTCAGCTTTACTGTGCTTAGCATGAGAAAGAATCCTAAAACTCCGCTGAAAGGAGAAAACAACCCTGTTAGTGAGGCAGCCTTCCTTCAGCTACAGCCAGTCACTCCGGCTCATCTACCTCCACCCTCGAGCCAGACCCTCCGCCACGGCTGGCCTGGAGCTCTCCCTCCCTCCCCTTCCTCCCCAGGGGCTGTGACTACAGCTCGCGCCCCATCAATGTCTACTTTCTGAGCATCTCACAACCTCCATCACAGCTGTGTTTTCTAGTACCCCGGATAAAAACAAGTTTAGAGACCGGAACCTCTACTTGTCTAAACAGAGATGAGAGTATTTCACTGGCAGTTGAGAGAGGCTCAGAAATCTGGCTGTCACGACAGAAAATATGTAAATGGGCATTGTCATGGTTTCCGTATTAAGATTCCATCACAGATGTTAATACTGCTAGGGGAGGGGCTGTGGGACGTGGATGCAGCATGAGCTCTCTGATTTTGGATTAGTCCATTTATGGAGTCATCATTTGAAGGCATAATTGAGAGATAATGGAAACATGAGGAGGTGGGACCTGGTCAGAAGTGCGCCCCTGGAGGTGCAACCATTGCTCCCAGCCCTTCCTTTCTGCTTCAGGAGGCAAACACCTCTTCTACTGTATCCTGCCAGCGTTAAAGAATTAATATGCCTTCCCAGAGAGAAACTGCTCACTTAGAGTTTAAGAGAGGAAAATCTTCACACACACACACACACACACACACACGCACGCACGCACGCACGCACGCACACACGCGCCAGCTGCAGTTACTGCTCAAGGAACAGCCAGTCTCAAACAGAAGGTCTTACTAACTTATATGCACTCCAGGCTTACGCATTTTACATATGCTGTCATCCTTAAATCTCTTGTAGGTCCCAGCCCCAGGTTACTCTTTGAACAATTTAAACACACAAGAGACTGCAAGCCTGGCACATGGGCAGATGGGACATTTACACAGCAAAGAAGGCCATAATCGTTAAGTATGCCAGCTGGGTTTTTTTTCCCTGTGAGTAGTTGTTATATGGGGTCATCTTGTCCACCAGGCAGAACTACACTTTTCCTGTCAGTAGGGCACAAGGACCTTACTAACAGGCACGGGGACTTAACGGTAGCTGTAACCCTCCCTGCACTACCCCCTTGAGCTGCTGGTGGAGGCATGATGGCAGCCAGATGTGTCGAACAAACATGTCATCCTAGCATGGTGAGGCCTGCCTACCTCTAATGGGCCTGGGGAGCTTCAGGGGCAGTATTCCCTTAGCTAAATTCTACATTGTGTGATTTAATGTCTCTTAAGCAAATCTTTTAGAAAACTCTCTATTGCCAGTTCTATGACTCCTACATCACCTCACAGGAGGACATAACAGGATCAGTCTCCCTCAGGCTCAAAGTGAGGGAACCAGACAACCTGGAGCAGACATGTGAGCCAAGAGCCAAAAAAGATATTTTGATATTTGAATATTTCTCTTAGACACCTGTCACAGCACCAAAGTCTAAAGCAGTCATCAAAGAGTTGGAGCGGGATGTTCTAGGGTGCATGTCCCTGAGGAACACAGAAAGACAGCCAGTGTTCTGAGTTATCCTCTTGGTAGCTTCCACCCCAGCATCCAGGAACCAGATCCCAGGTGTGAACAATCTCCCAAACCTCCTCGTATCCTTGGGTTTTGCCTTCCCCGTCCAACTCCAGCCGAAGGGCATGAGCATAGCCTGTTCCCTCTGCACAGACCTGACTAAGATGAGCTTGTCTCTGCTGTGTAGAGAAACGCCCAGTGCTTCCCTCCCATTGCTTGGTTTACTGGTTTGTAAACAATTTCTGAACTGTCGCTACTTTATCTCTATCCTCTGTTCAGCTCTTCTACCCCTTTGATATGGGGACTATCCCTCTGAAAAACAGAGAGGGGATCTCTAAAGTGAAGAACCCCAGGAGAGAGAAAGATCTGTTTCAGGGGTCTCTAGTCATGGCTATCTCCTTCCCCTAGGTAAGCATCATCCCCTCTGAGCTTTCCCAGGACTTCCTGAAGGTAACACTCCTACCCTGAGAAATAGCCATGGAGAAACTATTGAAATGATGTGGGGAAACAGTACACACTTTTAAAAACGTCAGCCTTGCTCTGACGGCAGATGGGTAAAAAGACAGTTAAGGCAATTCAAGCAAAGATCAACAGCTCTTAAAATAAAAGGACCTGATCTAACGCATTGAGTTGGGGGAAAGCTGTCAATGGTACAGGACCAGAAACAGCCAGAGCGTGTCCCCACAGAGCCAATGCCAGGGAGCTGTGAAAACGCTTCTGTTCCAGTAACTAAACCAGTGTTGACCATGCCCCAGAACCACCTGCCCAGTCACACTCAAGGACACCAATTCCAGGTTCCCCGGGCAGCAAGAGCTCCATTGTGAAAGCTCTGCTCATGGGCAGGCGAATGGCTAGTCAAGCTGATGAGAGCTAGGTAACTGACAGGAGCACTGTTGGATTTCCCTGAAGCTTTCCAGGGTGAGAAAGGAAATCTTCACAAGGTTCAAATTAGGAGAGTCTATAATATTGCCCCATTGCCTTAAAACACCTGAGGAACATGGCATACTCATTCCAGAAGCAGTACGTAGCTACACCTCAACTTAAAAGAAAAATGATTTATCTGTTCTATTATTTTCTGTGTATGAGTGTTTTGCCTCCATGTATTCATGTGCACTTTGGGACTAGAGTTACAGATGGTTCTAAGACACCCTGGCACTGGGAATTGAACCCTGGTCCTCTGCAGCAAATGCTCCTAATCGCTGAGCCAGCTCTCCAGTCTCTACATCTCAACTTCTCACCTTTCTGTGTGAAGATAGACAGCACGGTTTTTATTCGTGGTTGAGAATTTTGGTTTTGTTTGTTTTTTCTTGACTAATGACAGCACGAACTGAACATGTGCCATGCACAGGCACTGTCCAAAGCATACACCTCTATTGATTAGTATAAAAGGCTGTTAAAAAAAAAAATCTTTCTCCCTGGAAGAGTGAAGACAAGTTAAAATCCTGCATAAGATCCTCGGCAGGGCCAGGATTCAACATCAACAGTTTGGAGATTTTTCTTACAGCTGACCTGAGCAGATACTGATAATGGCCCCTATTATCTGGGCCAGGTATGATGCTTAGGAACTTATACATATTCGAGTCACACAATATTGATATTACTGTTCTTTGTCACAGATGAAAAACCAAAAACTTGGGAGGATCAGATAATCTGCCCAGAGGCCACACAACTGGCAACCTAGCAACCACCAACCCCGGGGTTGGCCCAGGTCTCCTCTTTTCCTCCTGGCAAAATGCAAGCTTGAGACTGTGCCTAAAGCCTCCCCGGCCCTCACCACTCAAGACTTTCTCTAGAAATGGCGGGGCAGGATGACAATGAAGAACTTGGTCGCCATCCTTGAGTCCTTCCCAAAGCCAGTTTAGTGTCTAGACTTATACTAATTGCCACTTTCTACCATGTACTTCTGAAGCTTGGAGTTCCACTGAGGGTTTCTGCAGACTGGCTCTGGCAGCAAGAAAAAAGCCGAGATCAAAATGGCGAGGACACAAACATCCCTTGAACTGAATCAATTTTGTTAGTCTTGTGCCCTGAAGTTCTGTGTGGTAGTTGTGGAGGGGAAGGGCGGGAAGCCCAGCTCTTTGGCAAGCTTGAAAACCACAGTCCTGGCTAAGGTACAGGCCTGCACAGGCCAAGGTCTGCAGGACTCAGGCTGGCACAGAACATGTGTGAGTGTTCGGAATGCCTGCTGGAGACAGAGCTGCTTCCCAGAGTGCCTCCTTCCGCACCTCAGTTGGCTCACCGTATTATGCTGGCCTGCACAGAGATGAAGACACAGCTAACAGCACAGAAAACACGTGATGTGGTGCAAGATTACCTGGCACAGCAGCTGCCGTGGAATCTGTAGAAAGACAGGAACGGAAAGTCCACAGCACTGAAGAGGTCACCTAAGGAACACAGCAACGGTGATGCAATGGTCCACACAGCTCCCCCAGACCCCCACCCAGCTACTCTGGGAAACAAGATGGTATCTTCTGCACCATCCATTCAGCCCTCCAACTCTCATGTCCCTAAGAATCTTCTACTTCCTCCTGCTGAGAATAAAGTAATGACAGTGACCATTTAGTGAGAGCCTGCTTTGTGCAAAACCCTGTGTGACATGTGGTGACTTATCTCTTGCTCCTTGTCGTGACTCCGAGAGGTTCTGGTACCCCTCTAGTTCAGAGAAGGGACGCAGCTTAAACTGTGGAACTGTGGAACTGTGGGGGCAGAGTGTACACCCAGGTCAATCCAGGCCTTAGATCTCTGGCAGCAGCAGCAGCCCACACAAGGGACAGCAGAGGAGGAGAGTCTTTTTAAAGATTCTTTTCTTCTTCTTCTTTTTTTTTTTTTTTGGCTTTATGTTAAAAAAAGATCACGAATGCATTTGCTGACATCTTTTTCATGTTAGTGTTTAATTACCGCACAACAGCGACTGTGCACACTCATTTTAGCTTAAGCCCAAAGGGTACATTTATTTCTTGTGAAGTAAGTTCATTCTTTTAGTTCCACTTTTAGTACAAGAGGAAATAATCACACATATTGGCTGCTTCTCCCTGGAATTTGAACTTGGTCACAAACAAGAAGTCAGGAGATTAAAAAAAGTAGAAAGCCTTCCAAAAATGTCTTGAGAAAAGGAATTAAGCATTTCCACAGTGGACAGATTAATCCTTTCAAATCTGGAGTTTCTGACACTGCAGGGGCCTGGCTCTCTGGGGCCTGGGCTTTGGTGTGGGTCTGTCCTGGGCCGCTGGGGGACTGAGCTGACATTACAGCATCCCTTGCCGCAGAGCCTTGTGGTGGAGCTGTGAACACTTCCTTCCTTCACCACTTACACCAATGAGTCTAGTATTTCACAGACAGCTCAGCAGTAGCGTGTTTGCCTAGCACACTCAGGACCCTGGGTGCCATCAGAGGAACATGCACAAACATGCATGCACGCATGCTGAAACATATTTCTGAACAAGAGTCAGTGAGCTGCCACACTTCTGTAAAGCCCCCTAAGCGATCTCAAATGATTCAACTGAAAGCTCCAAATTCTGTAACTCTGAGAGCTTGTATGTTTTAAGATTAAGATCAACCTTCACTTATGCGCATGTGTGTCTAAATAAAAGCGTTCCCAGGGCTTTGGTTTTCATGCAGCCCATCAGAGGTCAGGGTTCTCACTGTTTTTAGGTCACCATTGCACTGAATGTCTCTACCTTCCGATTGAAGCCCATGTTAGTAAAGTCTCAGCCCTCCAGCTTCCACATCCCTGACATTCTGCTATTGCCTCCTGCTGAGAATAAAGTAATGACAGTGACAATCTAGTGAGAGCCTGCTTTGTGCAAAGTCCTGTGTGACATGTGGTGACTTATCTCTTACTCCTTGTTGTGACTCCGAGAGGTTCTGGTACCCCACTCTAGTTCAGAGAAGGGACGCAGTTAAAAGTGTCTGACTGTTGAACTGTGGGGGCAGAGGGCACACCCAGGCCAACCCAGGCCAACCCAGGCCTTAGATCTCTGGCAGCAGCAACAGCCCACACAACGGGGAGTATGAAAGAGAAGGAACCTGCCTTTATCCACCAGCTTCAGAACTTTAGTGTATCATGCACATGCTACATCCCGAGCTTCTTTTCTGCAGAGAACAATGACTAAGATAACCCTGGGACGGGGGCCCTGCTCAGGCATGTGGACGGGACATCCCTGGAGAATTTGTTCTGTCTCTTTGCCCAGTCTCCCAGTGTGGGAGGAACTGCAGTGCAGCCAGGGAATAATGAGGGATGGTAGAGAGGGTGATCAAGATCCAGGGCCTTGAGACTCCTCTGGAAGACCCTCCTCTTGACATCCCGTCTTTCATCATAAATGTTCCAGCCGGGTAAGCCAGTGAGGGTCCACAGATAATATAGGTAGCCAAGGCCAGGCTCTGCAAGGGAGTCTAAAGAACAAAAAGGATGATGGGGGTAGATGAAGAGGGAGAAGAATAGCAAGAGTGATGGATAAGGCAGAGAGGAGGGGAGGGGAATAACAAGAGGGGTGGATGGGGTAGA
>NC_022020.1:6014395-6027707 GCF_000317375.1 Microtus ochrogaster
GGGGGAGGGGAATAAAGAACAAATCTCAGTCTTAAGAGAAGACTCTTCTTAAGAAGAGTCCCAGCTAAGTCAGGGCGGTGGTGGCCCGCGCCTTTAATCCCAGCACTTGGCAGAGGCAGGCAGCCTAGCCTATGAAGTGAGTTCCAGGACAACCAGAGTTGTTACACAGAGAAACCCTTACTTCCCCCCTCCCCAAAAGAACCCTGCCAGCTAGATGATAGTCACTACCCAGATGACAAAAGCCACTCCTGTAAGGGGGTAAGGAAGAGAGAGAAGCAAAAATGTCAGATGAAAGAATAGCCTGCCTTTATCCTTAGGTCATTTCTCAAACCATCGTATTTATACACAGCATCTACTTATCTGCACACCTCGGCTGCCCCACCACCTAGAACTACCAATCCTTCGAGGGCAGGGACTCAATCTCTCACATCCCTGTCGTGACTCTGAATCAGCCTTACAAAGACACCTCGGCAAGCACCACTGAAAGAAGGGCACCTGAAGGACTGGGTGCTGCTGTAGGCCAGGGATGTTCTAGACTCCACTGTGTGGCCCGCAATTTCCAGCTGACTCTCAATGTGTCCCTTCCGGTGCCCTCAATCTTCCCCTTACTAAAGCAAGTTTTTTTTTTTCATTTTTATTTTCCTATAAAATGTATTCTGACCATGGTTTTCCCACCCTCATCTCCTCCCACATCATCCCCACTTCCTTACTCATCTAACGCTGATGTAGGAGGGCCTTCTGTTTATGTGTTGCTTTCACTGGTTAATGAATAAAGAAACTGCTTTGGCCTGATGGGGCAGAACTTAGGTAGGCAGAGAAGACAGAACGGAATGCTGGGAAGAAGGGCAGAGTGAGAGAGAGCCGCCATGGATCTCCCCTTCCTGAGACTGACGCTGGTTAGAATCTTGTCGGTAAGCCTCAGTCACGTGGCGATACACAGATTAATAGAAATGGGTTAAATTAATATGTAAGAATTAGCCAATAAGAAACTAGAGCTAATGGGCCAAGCACTGTTTTAATGAATACAGTTTATGTATGGTTATTTTGGGTGTAAGCTAGCCAGGCTGCCAGGACAAACAAGGGGCCCTGCTCCTTGTGACATAACTCCACTTCTTTCTTTCTCTAGAAAACAAACCGGCAAATTAAATAAATAAACAAGAACTAAAAAAAGAAAAGAAAAATCAAAAGCACAAGAAACACACACCCAGTGGGTTCCAGAACAGTTAGGACCATGTAGACTAGGCTAACCTCAAACTCACAGAGATCCACCTGCCTCCACTTCCCTGGTTCTGTGATTAAAGGGTACACCACCACAACAGGCAAAAGAGAGGCTTTTAAACAGAGAGGGGAGTCTATCTGTCTTTGAATAGCCAACGTCAGTAACACCGATATAAATACCACAAAGAGGTTACAGAGCCCAGGAGTGCTCCATCTGGGAGCCTATGAACATGTGAAGATGCTGGAGGCTAAAGATGGACCAACTGTTAAGCACTTCCTGCTCTTACAGAGGACCCAGGTTTGATTCCCAACACTCACCTCAGAAGGCTCACAACCCCTGTAGCTCAGGAACTTGCCTCTGTAGGTGCATACACCCATGTGTTGTACATACATAAACTCGAGCAATGCACATAAAATACTAATCATCTTTAAATTAAAAAACACAGAGTAGTTATACTACTCTGTCTGAGCTGCATGGCACAGGCACCAACTAAGTGATTGGGGGCTGACCCATGCCTGCTGGCAGCTACATGAGGCCTCTGTAATCAAGGGTGAGTAGTGGGCTAGGTTCCAGCCGGCACTTTGCAGAGCAGAGGACAGGAACCCCACTTCTCTGAAGGTTACAGAGCACAAAATTGCAACATGAAGTGAGGCCTGAGGTAAACTTGCTGTCTCCCCATCTCAGGCCTGGAACTGGCCAGGAATGGGGTGGGGTTGCCTCTAGAAGGTGGCCAGTGCTGCTGCTTTACCTCACCAGGGGCATCCCATGGACCGAGGTCATTGGTGGCTCGTATTCCTGAGCTCTCCCTGCTCTTCTGGGAACTTTAAAGTCCCTTTTTAAACCCACAGCAGATGGCCCCATAAGAATACAAAGTGCAAACTTCTAAACATGGGGTGAATGTCTCTGCTACTGGTCAAAAAGCTTAAAGAGAAAGGAGTGGGGGTCTTCTCAATTGTGGTTCTAAGATTCTTGAACCCTCTCAGTAAATTGTGAGGTCAAAGGCTCAAGGAACAGGTTGGCTCCATCTCCCCAGACCCAAAAGAAATGTACTGCTCAGGGCACGCAAGCTACCTGCTTGCTCCCTTGCACCTAGGAGGCACTTCCAGGAACACTCATCCTTCAGCCACTCAGAAACAAGGGAGAGCAGGAGCAGGAACTCCATGAGGATAGCTTCCCCCACTAGACCAAGTCAGACTGAGCCCTCCTGCTGTGCTGGGTGAAGCAACAAATGGCACTAACACTGTGATAGTGACACTTTCTTAGTTAAATGTACAACTGCTCTAAGAGCCAACAAGTCTATTAGCTGTTTTATCTGCTCAACTTTATAATTAGTGGTAAACAACCCTTAGAAAATGTGGTTTAAATGAAAATGGCTCCTATAGGCTCATAGGGACCGGCACTGTTGGGAGGCGTGGCTTTGTTGGAGGAAGTTTGTCCCTGGGGGTGGGCTCTGGTGTTTGAGAGTTTGACCAGGCCCAGGGTCACTCTCTTTTTGCTGCCTGAGGATCCTTCTCCAGCACCATGCTGCCTTGCCATGATGATAACGGACTAAACCTCTGCAACTGTAAGCCAGCCTCAATTAAATGTTTTCCTTTATAAGAGCTGCCATGGTCATAGTGTCTCTTCACGGCCATGGAAACCCTAAGACAGAAAACACCACCGGGATTGATTTAAAGTTAATGGAATGGACTCCCAAGGGGTAGTGCACATTCTGAATGTGATGTTAGTGTTAACTGTCAACTTGACAGAGCCTAGGATTATCTGGGAAATGGCTTCTGGCATGCTTGTAGGAGATTCATTATGTGTACTGAGATGAGAAGACAGGCCCACTGCGGGTGGCACATTCCCTGGCTGGGATCCTCGACTGTACAAATGGAGAAAGAGACGACCTGAGCTGCATCAGGCATTCACAGTTCCTCCTGACTGCCGATGGGATGTGTCCAGCCCCTTCCCTTCCACACAGTGTTGGGCAATGTCTTTCAACAGGAGACAGAATAAATCCTTATTCCTGGTTTGTGACAAAACCAGGAGAAGAAACTAAGACACTGAACTAACATTTTTCATACCAAAGTCCTATCTTAACGTCTCTGTCATCTGCTCTAAGAAACAAGAATAAGCACTTGACTACTCCTCAGTGATGGCTACTGACCTGGTGAAGCCCTTACCTGCATTTCTTAATGAGCTTCACTATTCTAGCCAAGAGTTTCCCTACTCAGAAATCCTCAGCTCAGTAGGTAATCAAGGCAAACCATCATCGCTGCTAAGGTTTGAAGTCTATGGAACTCCCCAGATAGGAGAAAGGAGAAGCAAACACATTCATTCTTAAGGCACCTTGATACACAATTTGAAAAAGTTGCAAAAAAAAAATAGCAAACATGATATTGATATTGATTAGCACACACAGAGACACCCCCCCCTTTTACGTTTTTTGAGGCAGGGTTTCTTTGTGTAACCCTGACTGTTCTGCAGACCAGCCTAGCCTGGAGCTCAGAGATCCTCCTGCCTCTGTCTCCTAAGCACTAGAATTAAAGGCATACACCACCACCACCCAGCCGGTCAGAGCACTTTTATAGAAAGAATAAAGTTTGTAGCTAAGAAGATGGCTCAGTCAGTAAGGTGCTTGCCACACAAGTACCCATCTTAAAAAAAGAAAGGCATGGTGGCATGTGTCTGTAGTCCTAGATAAAAGTGAGAGATCCTGTCTCAAAGGAACAACATGGATGATGTTCTGAGAAATGGCATCCAAAGTTGGCCTGTCAGTCATTCACATACTCACACATGTGTACATCTGCACACACAGTAGCATGCATACATATGCACACATACATGCATACATACATACAAAAAGAAGACACCTTTATATTACTCAATCAACATGCGAGGAAGGCAGTGTGGTTTACAAGAATTAGATCGTGAACTTGCTACTAGTACACAGAGAAGGATCTAGCTTCTGAATGCTGCCGGCATTTACTCACCATCCGCATCTACCTTTGCCAGGGGGTTTGCAGGACCCTCCTATGACACTAGGCATCCAGGACTTTAGAAATTTGGGGGCATTCATTTCCTAGGAGTTTCAGGCATTTATAGCAAGGGAAGTTGAGGTTATCCTTGCTGTTGACATAAGAGACACAGCCAATTTTAGCTCTGCAAAAATCCTTCTCATGATTTAAATTTCCTATACTCAGCCTCTTTAATGACACTACTTTGGTTAGTATGAAGTCACAGATGGACTCCTGCTATATGACGAGCTTACATGTGTCACACTGGTCTCTATAACTCAGTGATACTAATCTAGACCAACCCTCATTTACCATGCAATGGTTTAAAGTCTGAAGAGCAAATGGAAAGCAACCTCATTCTCGTTCTAGGGATTGAACCCCAAAGTTTACAGGTGCTAAGCGAGTTCTGCACCTCCAAGCCCTGACAAACAAAATCTGAAGGAAAATTATTCCTCTTCCAGTGTGACCACACTCCAAATTAGTTCTCAAATTAGAGTTTTCTTTTTGTCTCTGACATACCTTCTGATTGAGATAGAATTCATACCATAAAATTCACCCTTTGAAAATGTACACTTTCGGCCGGGCGGTGGTGGCGCACGCCTTTAATCCCAGCACTCGGGAGGCAGAGGCAGGCGGATCTCTGTGAGTTCGAGACCAGCCTGGTCTACAAGAGCTAGTTCCAGGACAGGCTCCAAAACCACAGAGAAACCCTGTCTTGAAAAAAAACAAAAAAAAAAAAAAAAAAAAGAAAATGTACACTTTCCAGGGTTCAGCGTGGCCACAGCTCTGTAGCCATCACTACTGTGTAATCATAGAGCATTTGCACACCCTGAAAAAAGAGACTGATGATCATGGAAGATAATTCTCTGTGCAAACCACTCTAAACTCAGACAGCTGACCCAGACAGTAGCAGTCCATCCAAGGCATTTTTATATTGACCTGAAAACTTAGCAGTAACTCAAGGTAAAAGGCTGGATCGGTGGCCAGGACAGATGAACTATCACCAGCATCTATGTTTGAAAACTAAAGCAGCTGCAGGAAGCGAGGCCCAAGTGTCCTAGAAATGTATTCACTTGCTCAGGACATTTCATAATAACATACAGGGGCCCCAGGAACGCAGAAATTAAGAACAGGATCACGACGGCAGATGCCCTCAACCCCGGTCCCCTCCTACACACCTGCTGGGCCTCATCTTGGTCACAGCACTCAACTCCTCTGAGCTTCCGCTCCCTTACTTGCAGATTTGGGTAGCACTAGGGATTATTGTTGAAATCCCTCCCAGCTCTGATGATTGTGTGATATATTTAAAGCATAATCTCACCAGGTGGTAGTGTTGCACGCCTTTAATTCTAGCACTCTCGGAGGCAGAGGCAGGTGGATCTCTGAACTGGAGACCAGTCTGGTCTACAGAGTGAGTTCCAGGACAGCCAAGGCTGCACAGAAAAATCTTGTCTCAAAAAAAAAAATCAGAAGAAAAGAAGAAAAAGAAAAAAAAGCATAATCTATTAGCTGAAGGACAAACAGATCTCGATGGACTGGAAAAAAATACACACAAATCCACCGAGAGACTAACTCAGGGATAAAAGAACAGGGAGGCTGGGAGATCCTGTGAGTGGAACTTTCCATCTGAAAGGCAAGAGGCACCTTAAACATCTGTAAGGCCCAAAGCCGAGAAGACACATGAGAAAAGCACTCAGTACTGACAGTTTTGTGGGATACGCGGTGCTTTCAATACGTGACAATGGTGAGGGCATTCAGCAGGGTCCTGGGTAGCGGTACCATTGCTGTGATAGAACACCGTCTGCTGTGATGACCAGAAGCAAGTCCCTCTAAAATTCATGCTCAGGAATAACCTACCTTGTGCAGTAAAAGGAGGATTTTTTTTTAAAAAGTGATGAGAAGTGTGGTCTCTGAGAGACGAGCTATGGTGAAATGGGGTAACGGGGTGAAGGCACTGCCCCCCCCCACAATTTAATACTGCCTGACTTAGTTAGTGTTTGTTTGTTTGTTTCCTTTCTTTAAAAAAATTTTTTCGAGATAGGGTTTTTTTCTGTATAACAGCTCTGGCTGTCCTAGAACTCAATTTATAGAGCAGGCTGGCCTCTAACTCATAGAGATCCACCTACCTCTGTCCCTGGGTGCTGGGATTAAAGGTATGCACTCCCACCACCGGTTGAAATGAAAGCATTCTAAAGTAACATCATTTTAATAGAATTCTTATCTTATGTGAGTGTGGAGGCTCACTGAGCCTCTTTACTTATTTCTCTTCCCAACCTGGCTGCACCAATTCCATCCTCTTTCTGGGCCTGGCCTCTTACCTACCTTCTTATTTAGTCCATGGATGGTTGGCCTGCTAGGGCCCAGCCTTCACCCTAGAAACCCCAGTGACCCAACAAGAAACAAGTGGCCCTGTGATCTGCCTGGACCAGAATTGGAACTAAAATAAACCTCTTTTTACAAGATAATTTACCCTTGGGGGTTGGAGAGATGGCTCAGAGGTTAAGAGCACTGGCTGCTCTTCCAGAGGTCCTGAGTTCAGTTCCCAGCATCTACATGGTGGCTCACAACCATCTGTAATGAGATCTGGTGAGTTCTGGCCTGCATGCATACATGCAGGCAAAACACTGTATACATAATAAATTAATATTTTTTTAAAAGATAATTTACCCAGTCTGTGGGTTTGTGTTACTAGCAATAGAAAACAGCTAATAGTACTTCAAAACCATCCATGGAAAAAACAAACTGCATGACAAAGCAGAGCATTTGGGGAAATTCCTAAACCTGAAAAACAACCTCAGAGCAGCCGAGGCAACATAAAGATAATTTGAGAACCAACTCTTTACTCCAGCATTAAAAAGATCGGGTGGCAACTATGACAAGAAATTATATTAAAATGGTGCTGGCAGGGAGAGCAGGCAGGACTACAGCTACACTGGCAACCAAGTCTGACTAGCTGAATCCGGTCCTCAGAAGCTACGTGTTGAGAACCACCTGCTGCTGAGTGTGCTCTCTGGCTGCAACACACAGGGGAAAATACACAAATGCACACACACACAGTGCACACACATATACATAGACACAAACACACACACACGCAGGCGCTCACAGACACACTAGACACAAACACACACAGACACATAGACACAAACACACGCAGGTGCACACACACATATACGTAGACACAAACACACACACACCAGGTGCACACACACTAGACACAAACACACACACATACACACAAACATACACACAAAAAAAAATAAAGATACATTTTAAATGATACTAACTAGAAATAGAATGAATTTGAACTGTTTCACCAAATACTTTAAAACTAGCACAGAAGACCAGCTCTGGGTAGCCAGGGAAGAGATCTCAGAAGAGTGCAAACAAAACAAGTGACAGCTCTGTCTGTACTGTACTCCATCCCTCTTCCTCCATCCCTCTCCCTCCCTCAGTTTCCCTCTCCCTCCATCCCTCTCCCTCCCTCTCTCCCCCTCCCTCAGTCTCCCTCTCCCTCCATCCCTCTCCCTCTCTCTCTCCCCCTCCCTCAGTCTCCCTCTCCCTCCCTCTCTCCTTTTCTCCCTCTATTTCCCTCTCACCCTGTTCCTCTCTCCCTCTTTCTCTTTCTCTCTCCCTCTCCCTCCCTCCCTCTCTTCCTCTCTCTCCCTCTCCCTCTTTCCCTCCCTCTCTCTCTTCTTCCCTCCCCGTCTCACACACACACATTTTATTCAGCCATAAAGGAAAATATTATGTGAAATGGACAGAACTAGAGATCATTGTATCACATTTTTTTCTCACATGCGGATTCCAGGCTTAAAGCATATAAACCCACACACATGACATGAAAGCATGAAGGAAGTAGACTATTTGGGGAAGAAGAGACCGTGGAAGTGGCCCAGGGAGGACAAGGGACAGTAGCAGGGTGCGGTCATCTTTGTATGTGTCATAACAGAACCCACCATTGAGTCACTCTGCCCCCACCTATGGAGCATTCACAACCTCATATCTGTCACACAGTCTTCAGAGACAGCAGGCTCCGAACCCTGAGTGGACAGGGACTGTAAGAGAGCAACAGAGTGCTTACCTGTGGGATGAGATGCCACTGCCAGGAGAGCCACACTGGAAAACAAAACAGAAAGTTCAGCAAAGCAAGCAAGAACACTTTCTCGAGCACACAAAATGCATTAAAAATACACATTTCCTGTGGGCAAGAGGGCTCCTGCTTAGGACAAGAAGGGTCTCATGCCCTCCTTCGCCTGTCACCTTCCCTGACCCTGGCTGGCCTATTATAATGCTCATTATTTTACAATGATTATTTGAAAGCTAAACAAAGCAAGTTCCAAGCTACAAATAGGTTGCAATCTAAAGCGAGCTGTTGAGTGTGAGCTAAGGATATTTTTGTCATAAGATGAGCTGTGTAGCCAAGCGCTGGGCTGAGCGCTGGGAGTCCACTTGAAGAGAGGAAGGAGGAATTTTACAGTCAGGGGCTGGGGTCAAGATCATGACAGGAAACCCACAGAGACAGTTGACCTGAACTAGTGGGAGCACATGAACTCTGAACCGACAGCTAGGGCTAGGCCCTCTGAACGAGGGTGACAGTTGTATAGCTTGGGCTGTTTGTGGGCGCCCTAGCAATGGGATCAGAACCTGTCCCTGCTTAAACTGGCTTTTGGGGACTTAGTCCTCATGCTGGATGCCTTGCCCAGCCTTGAAGGGGGGAGGGGAGCGGGGGGGCGGAGCTTGGCCCTTCCTCAATGTGATATGTCATGCTTTCTTTTTTTTATTGATTTTATTGAACTCTACATTTTTCTCTGCTCCCCTCCCTGCCTCTCCCCTCCCCTTCAACCCTCTCCCATGGTCCCTATGCTCCCAGTTTACTCAGGAGATCTTGTCTTTTACTACTTTCCATGTAGATTAGATCCATGCATGTCTCTCTTGGGGGGCTATCCTTTCTTGACTACCATAGGAGGCCTGCCCCTTTCTGAACAGAGGAGGACAAGGTGTGGGGATAGATGGGAGGTAGGGGGAGGGAATGGGAAGAGAGGAGGGAGGGGAAAGTGTGGTTGATATGTAAAATAAATGAAAAAATTTGATAAAAAAAAATGATGAGCTGTGTACATTCACAAATGTATCATCCGTCCACTGCACAGCCGAAAACTCCCTAAGCAGATACTCAATAGAGCCAAGTGCTGAGGGACATGAAGGAGGGGGTCTCTGGTGTGGGCCATGTTCAGTCATTAGAGCCAAGTGCTGAGAGACAGGAAGGAGGGCTTCTCTGGTGTGGGTCAATCTCGCATTACATCATTTCTCTGGAAGCCTCTCCATCTCCCTGGACTCCTACGGCTCCCTGAAGCCCAGCTGCAAAGGGCTGAATTCTTACCTTCTGCTGCTGCTGCTGCATTTAGCAAAATTCCCTGTCATCTGGGCAACTGATCTAGATACAGGATAGGGATAAAATTTATTGTGTAAGCCTGGCAGTGGTAGCACACGCCTTTAATCTCAGCACTCAGGAAGCAGAGGTAGACAGATCTCTGTGAGTTCAAGATCAGCCTGGTCTGCAGAGTGAGTTCCAGGACAGTTAGGGCTACACATAGAAACCCTATTTCAGGCCGGGCGGTGGTGGCGCACGCCTTTAATCCCAGCACTCGGGAGGCAGAGGCAGGCGGATCTCTGTGAGTTCGAGACCAGCCTGGTCTACAAGAGCTAGTTCCAGGACAGGCTCCAAAAACCACAGAGAAACCCTGTCTTGAAAAACCCAAAAAAAAAAAAAAAAAAAACCCTTTTCAAAAAACCAAAACAAACAAACAAACCTTGCTATATAAGTGTAAGATCTGGGTTTCCACAGATAGGAAGGCTGCTCAGGTCTACACCCTGGCTGTATCACAGAGTAGCCCAGCATCCTCTGCTCAGGTCTACACCCTGGCTGTATCTCAGAGTAGCCCAACATTCAGGTCTACACCCTGGCTGTATCTCAGAGTAGCCCAACATCCTCTGCTCAGGTCTACACCCTGGCTGTATCTCAGAGTAGCCCAACATCCTGGTTTATATCACAGTCTTCAAAAACAGCATGTGGGCATTTCTGATTTTCCAGACTCTCCCTCTAAAACACAGGGTCAAGCTGACCCCAGGGACTGGCTTGGAGATGCTAGCTAGCTAAGCCCCTGCTGATGAGCAGTATTTACCTTATCTATGCTCTTGATTGTTTTAATGGAATGCTCTCAGAACAGCAGGGGTGGGAAGAGAAGACTCATGGGAAAGTGGAGGGATCAAGCCCTGCATCCCATTATTTAAGAACCTATAGATGGTAAGACAGGATTTATACATGGTCATAAATACACACATGCACACACGTGCGCGCGCACACACACACACACAAACACACACACACACTACAGAACTGATGATGCCTAGACCTCTGCATGAGCTCTGGACATCTCTTTGCATATACCCTTCATTGTTTTAACTCTTTGGTCACACTTTCAGGAGTTATTGCTCCATAGCAGGATAACGGAACCCTTTTCCACCCCAAAGTGTCTCCTAAGACTTGCCATGGACCTTAAATGCGATCAGGATCACTCCATTCAGCTGAGTTGACTCTCTAAACCCTCTTTGCAATTCCACAAACCCAGCCTTGCCCCACACGTGTGCTGTGCCCTCTGGGGAGCAGAACATAGTTTACTCCTCTTGGGATTCCAAGCAACCAGGCATACAGCTGATTCTCAATATGGGTTCTGATGGGCTTAAACTGTATCTGTGGTAAGAATATGTCTGAAGAAAAATATAACTTGAAACCCCTTAGAGTTCTAAGATTATAAATTATATACAAAGGCTAAAGAGGAAAATGTACTAATATAAAAATTATGCTAGTATATAATACCTGATGAATAGCAGATCTTTTTAAAACCTACTCCTTGATAAAATATTTACTGAGTGCTAAATGTGTATTCGTGTGTTTGTAACTGTTGTCTGTGTGTAATGTGTCTATCTGTGTGTGTTTATCTCTGTCTGTTGTGTGTGATGTCTGTGTGTGTGTACATGTTTGTCTGTGTCTGTTGTGTGTGTGGTATGTCTGTGTGTGTGTGTCTGGTGTGAAAGGTCCTTCTGTATATGTGTTGCTTTTATTGGCTAATGAATAAAGAAGCTGACTTGGCCTGTGATCGGGCAGAGCAGAACTAGGCGGGGGAGGGGACTATACTGAACGTTGGGAGAAAGAAGGTGGAGCCACCAGAGGGAACAACACAAACTGCCAGCTGGAACATTGCTGGGAGGCCATGAGCCTCGCGGTAAAATAGAAATTAATAGAAATGGGTTAAATTAAGATGTAAGAGGATAGCCAAGAAGAAGTTAGAGCTAATAGGCCAAGCAGTGATTTAAATAATATAATTTCCGTGTGATTATTTCAGGTCTAAGCAGCCGGGAACGAACAAGGGGCTCCCTCCAACATCTGTCTGTCTGTATGTGCCCTGTGTGTCGTTGTGAGTGCGTGTGTGTGTGTGTGTGTGTTACTGCTGATTGAACCTAGTGCTCCATATGCACACTAGGCAAGTACTCTACTGTTGAGCTATAACTTCATCCCTATTTTTACTGTTGAGTTTTAAAGTCTCACTAAGTTGCCCAGGCTACCCCTGAACTCACTTTGCACCAGGACGGACACTAAACTTGGGATCACCCTGCCTCAGTGTCCTCAGTAGCTAAACATAGGCCTGAGCTATTGGGCCTGGCCAGGAACTGTCCTCGTAATAGAATGAAACAGTAAATGGGACAGAAAGCATCTCGGTGCTTACAGGACATAGGCTGGGACGGCCTAGGGGAACCATGAGTCTCCAAACACTGGCCTGCATGGTTTCTGTCTCACTGTCAATGTCTCCCCATTGACAGACTTGTGCATAATCTTACCTGGAGAGCAAAGAAGTAGAGAATGTGTCAACAACATAATAGTAATTTTATATTTTATGCATTGGGGGAACTCAAGATTCTAAGGAATTTACAATACAAGGACACTCTCATCTACTACCTAAATTCTCCAAAATGCAGATAGACTAACCTGCATTTAGAAGCTTCAGTTATTTTCAGCTCTCTGGCCAATCTTTCCCTGTACGGTGGCCTATTCATTCAACTGAACCGAAGGAAAAAAAAAGGCATTAGCCCTCTCCTTATTCCTACACTGTACTTCTCAGGGGAAGAACCGTGTCTTATTTCCCTCTGGGTCTTAAGCAGTACAAGGCATACAACAGATGCTCACAATGGGTTCTGATGCAGATAATCACTTGTAGGTGTGTCGACGGTGGCAGCACATGGTGGGAGCAGCAACCAGTCAGAGTCAGCTGCAAATTCTCCACTTTTCTTTTCAGTGCTGGGGATTAAACCCAAAGCCTAGTGCATGCTGGGTACTTTGCCATTGAACTGTAGCCCTGGGAAACACATTGAAATACCAAGAACCACTGGCAATTTTTTGGAAAAGGTAGAGACAGGCAGGTCCCAGGGGCTTGCCTGCCAGCCTGCCAGCCAGCCTAGCTGCAATGACAAGCCCCGGGTTAGGTGAGAGACCCTCTCTCACAAAATAAGGTAAACGACAGAGGGAGAGCCCAGAAGTTGACCTCATACAAACACACAGCACAGCAGAATGAATAAATGAAGTCTTTTGTTTTGTTTTTGCTGAGTATAAAGGTAACAAACAGCCATGCTCAGAGTAAGTTTTACATTCAAAACAGTGCTATAGGGGCTGGAGAGCTGGCTCAATGGTTAGTGCATAATGCTCTTACAGAGGACCTGAATTCAATTCCCAGCACCCATATCATGAGGCTCACAAACACCTGTAACTCTAACTCCAGAAGATCTTCCGGCCTCTGCCAGTATTATATTCATGTGCACGCACGTATGAACAAACACAGACAACCTAACAAAACTCAAAATACTAAAGGGCGTTTTATGGTGCTATGCAACATATTCATCAGTATGGCTATAGAATCGGGTCATTTCAGGTTCCCTATCCTCAGCTGCCCCAGGAACTAACTGGGGACATCGCCCTGGGCCCCTGGGAGCCCCTCTAGGTCCAAGTCTCTTGCCAACCCTAAGATGGCTCCCTTAATTAAGA
>NC_022020.1:6028692-6033529 GCF_000317375.1 Microtus ochrogaster
TAATAATAATAATAATAAATAATAAATAATAATAATAATTAATAAAGGGCGTTTTAACAACTGCTGGGTTGAGTTTCTCTGAGATGGAGCTTCAGGGGATGCTGAACGCCATGGGACTCCATTAGAAATCACCACCACCAAGTGCTGAGGTAGACATCTAACATGGTCCTCTCACTGCAAGTCTGGACATCAGGCACTCCTGGATCCTCAGCAGCAAGTCTCACTTTCTCAGCCAAATCTGCAGCAGGTAGCCTGAGGCTGCTAAAGCCCAAGAACCATCCTGACTATCCCATATAGCAGGATGACCCATTCCCTGATTGGCTGGGGTACAGGCACACACAGGAGTCCATATGCCATACTTAAAAGTTACACAGTAAGCTTCAGACCTGACTAACCATCTTAACAAATACACCATGAAAACAGCCAAAAGTCTAGATTAAAATTATAATTCTGAGAGTATCTGAAGCTCACATCAGTGGGATCTGGCCTCTGGCGCTCTGCTCGTACCCTCGTGTGTGTGTGTGTGTGTGTGTGTGTGTGTGTGTGTGTGTGTGTGTGTGTGTGTAGACAAGAGCCAAGCTCAGAACTACTTGTACAAGGGATTCAGGATACAGTCTGGAAGCAAAGGTGTGGGCACCTCCAGGGGGGATTGTGGAACCCTCTGAAGCTCAGGCAAACAGGCTTTTCTTGCTTTGGCTAAGAACAACCATTTGGATTCTTCAGATTGTGATCAACTCACAACATTTCAAATTTGCTTTCCTAGCACGCCAACTTGTTTATAATTCACTAATCAAAATATTATAGGAAAATTAAAAACTCACCTCTAAGCAGGATACACATTATTCTTGAAAAAACGTAAATTCTGTCTTACCTGAATATATAGTTCAAGTACTGCTGGTCAATATCACTGAAAAATTAAAGAGAGAAAAAGAAAAGACTCATAATAAAAAGAATTTTTAAATCTAGAAATGGTCATTTTGCTGTATTAATAAATTCTACCTCTAAGTTACTAATTTTATAAATTATCAAAGGAGAAGGAGCATTTCACATTCGAGATCAATTCTTGTCATTTGACCTGAAGTGACTTTAAATTTCACACAGCTCATTGAACATGGAGAGTTGGTGCCTACATGGAGTCCTCAGCCCATGTTCTCATCTCTTTGGTGAGGGAAGGGACTCTGCAAACTATGGAAAGAGAAATGTGGACAGCAACCTTTGACCTACAATCTGTCCTGTCTGCACAATATGCTAGTGCAATCAGTGGTGGTACAGAACTGTGGGAACAGCCAACCAATGTCTGATTTGACTTCAGGCCCACTCCATAGAAGGAACCAGAGACTAGACAGTCCTAAGGTAAAACTTAATGTAAAACCAAAGACAACTGGCGGATGGATAGATAGATAGATAGATAGATAGATAGATAGATAGATAGATAGATAGATAGATAGATAGATAGATGATAGGTAGATAGATAGATAGATAGATAGATAGATAGATAGACAGATGATAGAGACAGACAGACAGATAGATAGATGATAGAGATAGCCAACAGACAGACAGATGATAGAGATAGAAAGTCAGATTGATAACAGAGATAAATAGATAGAGATAGATTAGCTAGGTGATAGACAGATGATACATACATAGATAAATAGAGATAGATAGATAGATAGATAGATAGATAGATAGATAGATAGATAGATAGATAGATAAAACTGATTCCTGATGATATTCTGCTATAGTCATAGATCAGTGCCTTGTCCAGTCTTCATCAGAGAGGCTTCCTCCAGCAGGAGATGGGAACAGATCCAGAGACCCGCAGCCAGACATTATGCAGAATTTAAATTGGAGGTCTCTACCAAATCCCTCCCCTCAGAGCTCGAGGAACTGCATGGAAGAGGTGACAGAAAGACTGTAAGAGCCAGAGAGACAGCGACACCAAGAGAACAAAGGCCTCTGAATCAACTAAGCAAGGTGCACATGAGCTCATGGAGACTGAGGCAGCACAGGGCCTACACAGGTCTGCACCAGGTCCTCTGTGTATATAATACATAATATATTACATTGTAGCTATTAGTTTGGTGTTTTTATGGGACTCCTGAGAAAAATGAATGAGTCTCTGACTCTTGAACCTACTTTTGGGACTTTTTCCCTCCTGTTATGTTGCTGTGTCCAACTTCAATATGAAAGTTTTTGATTAATCTTACTATATTTTCTTTTTCCATGTTTGGTTATTATCTCTTAGAAGTCTGTTCTATTTTAATGAGAGAGAGAAAGGGAATGGATCCTCCTTTCTCACACAATATATCCTAATTATAGTTTCTCCCAGTTTCTCCACACCTCCTCTCTATCTCATACACTCCTTCAATGAAAGAAAGAAGGAAGGAAGGAACAAAGGAAGGGAGGGAGAAAGGGAGGCGGGGTAGGAGGGAGGGAGGGAGGAAAATTAGAAGCTAAATTACTGACATGGTAAAACTCAGAAGAAAATAAACCAGACAAACTAACCAACTGCTGTGGGATAATGCTCTTGTACATTATTTGTCACTCATATTGGTTTAATAAAGTGCTGATTGGTCAGTAGTCAAGCAGGAAGTATAGGTGGAGCAACCAAACTAAGAGAATTCTAGGAAGAGGGAAGGCAAAGAGTCAGTTACCAGGCAGATGCAGAAGAAGCAAGATGAGAATGCCTCACTGAGAAAAGGTACCAAGCCACATTAAACACAGACAAGAATTATGGGTTAATTAACGTTGTAAGACCTGGTTAATAATAATCCTGAGCTAATTGGTCAAACAGTTTACAATTAATATAAGCCTCTATGTGTTTCTTTGGGACTGAACAGCTGCAGGACCAGGCAGGACAGAAACTTATGCCTACACCCAACACATTTCAGGATCAAACAAAGTATATTCTTATTTCAAGTTAGTTATCCAGGTAAGTAAAGAATGAACCAGTTCCCTCAAACTAGGAGTAAGATTAGAATGAAAAAGCCCACTATAGCACTGGACATGCATGTGACTGTCAAGAAACAGGAAATACAAATTCTAAACCCCTTCCATAATGGGCCCATTCCTTTTGAACACAGTTGCCAGTTTAGAGCTAATACACACCTCACCTGGGTCAGTTGCTTCCCATTTATGTGTTCACTACTTTCAGGAGAGTCATTATCAACTCTATCAACTATCATGGACCGCTGGATGCACTGGCATGGCTCAGTTGGTATTACTGTTCTGAGGCCCTTGGTTTGTTCTCTAGGGACTGATGCGAGAAGGAGAAAACTGACTCCCAAAAGCTGTCTTCTCGTTGGGTGTGGTGGTGGCCCATGCAATTAATCCCAACACTCAGGGGGCAGAGGCAGGCAGATCTCTGTGAGTTCGAGGCCAGCCTGGGGTACAGATTGAGTTCCAGGACAGGTTCCAAAGCTACAAAAAAAAAATCCTGTCTCAAAACAAAAACAAAAAAACAAAAAACAAGCTGTCTTCTCGCCTACGTACAAACCATGGCATAAACACACCTCACATATGCATATGCAGTATTTCTCTTTTAAAATCAAGAGTATACAAATACAAAATTCAGCTAAAACCTTCTATCTCTGTATGTTCTAACACTACATGGTACTTAATTAAAGAACCATGTGATATTCATCCAACCTCAGATTTAAGTGGGCATCATGTACTTTGAGTGGCTTTGTTTTTTCTGAGACATGGTTTCTCTATGGAGCCTAGTCAAGCCTTGAACTCTAGATTCTCCTGCCAAAGACAAATTTAGTGGTATTCACAACTGCACCTGGCTCGGCTGGCTTCTGGCTGCAAAAATACTTCATTCAAAGAACAAAAGGCAACCCAAGAAATAAAAGTCACAGGGGCAGGGCCTAGGGGCAGGAGTCATCCCCTAGGCCTTCTTCTCCAGACCTCCAGGCATCTCTACACCCAGAGGCCAGCTGGCCAGTCTCAGGCCCCAGCTAGGTGGAAACAAGAATTCTTTCCTTTTACTTAAATTTTAATTTTTTTAAATTTTACACTCACCAAGACTGTTTCATTGGCTACCTACAATGACTGGGAACTAGGGAGACTTCCAGATATAAAAACTGAGTCATATTTTAGGGGCAGTGGAATCAAGAACACAGAAGTTGCCCTTCTGAGCTAGGTGCAATCAAGTGGCACCCTGAAAAACTAGAAGTACGGGCGTTTCATTAAATCACCACCTAGATGGCTGTGCCTAAAGAATAGGAGACTTCCTTGCCTCTGCACATATTGTTAAAGGCTGGTGACAATCGGCCAAGAGGTAAGTGGTCCAATGAACAACGAGAGATGGCTTAGAGGGAAGACATGTGGGTCACATCTCTTTAGTCAACCAACTCCCCAGATGTTAAGAGCTCACCTTAACACGCTGGGCTTCTGGGATTTCCGAAGTATTCTGTAAGCCCCTAGAAAATAAGGGACACAAGTCATTGGTACCTTCTGTTTAAAGAGCTGCCTACACTTCCAGAAAAGCAGAAAATTCACAGGGAAAGGCAGCTGGGCTCCCCAGACCCCAAAAGAGTGCTGGTCCCTTCTCCCTATATTGTCAATTCCAAAGATGGGAGGAGAAAGACCACTGGCCCACATCATCGTGGTCAAATTAATTAAAGCAAGCAATTAACTAAAGCAAGCTTTTTTTATATGGGCTGCCTCCTCATAAGGAGGGGTTTGAGAGGTCAGCAGCAGACATAAAGAATATAAGGCTTCTATAGCTTAGAGGTAAGGGAATTCCAATGGGGGATTTGGTGGATTACAGGAAGAGAATATAAGCATAACAAGTTAGTCATAACAACCTCCAGAAACAGAGACATGATAGCAT
>NC_022020.1:6033704-6052316 GCF_000317375.1 Microtus ochrogaster
GTGGTCATAACAAGGTAGTCATAACAACCTCCAGAAACAGAGACATGATTGCATGGTGGCCATTACAAGGTAGTTATAACAATCTCCAGAAACAGAGACATGATAGCATGTTGGTCATAACAACCTCCAGAAACAGAGACATGATAGCATGGTGGTCATAACAAGTTAGTCATAACAACCTCCAGAAACAGAGACATGATTGCATGGTGGTCATAATAAGGTAGTCATAAGAACCCTTTTGAAAGAAGATAGGCTTGCTAAATGGTTATAGACAATTTTTTGAAACAAAGACATAATTGCCATTCCTGGAAAAGGCACTATAGAACCATTTGTAACTAAGGTTACAGGTGTGACATAGTCCAATTCTGAAGAAAAAGAGGTTTAATCATAAATAGGAATGAGCCTAGTTTGTCTTTGCTATAAGTGGCTTTTAAGCCTAAGACAGAGACAGGCTGGTTCATCAGTTTCACAGGGAAAGGCCCCAAAAGGGCGCTGGCTCCTTCTCCCTCTTTCATACACTGACAGGAGGAAACGAACCGAAGGGTTGCAGGAATACAAATCCCATGACCAGGTCAGTCACTACAGTTGCCAGGGGAAGCACTTGACCAAGAGTGACCAAGTGGTCCAGGTGGCACTGCTAACAGCAAGTTCCACTTCCTTCCCATGATGCCCATAGAGAAGGAAACCTATGAGATTTTTTATTGCAACAAAACTAAACAAGATACACTGAACTCATGACTTGAAATAAAATTAGATTGTCTTTTAATTTCATCTTTTGGTTTTTTGTTTGCTACTGGAAGAATTTTAGATATGACATTCTGATTGTCTCTCAGGAAGCCTACATGTTCAGAAATGAGTTCCAGATGGACTACATAGAAGGATTTCCAGTGGCAAGCATTCCTTAGAAACCTGTGAAACAGGTTTTCCATCCCAAAAAGAAGTCCTTCCCAGCAGCTACTGAGCTTCCTTAAATCCACATTTGTCCACTCCTGTACTGTGGTGCTTTCTCCCTGTCTCAAGCATTCATCTCTCTCTCTCTCTCTCTCTCTCTCTCTCTCTCTCTCTCTCTCTCGCTCTCTCTCTGCTATGCTCTTTCTCTCCATAGCTCTACTCTTCTCTCTGCTCTCCCAATTCCCTAGTTCTGGCCATGTCCAACCTGCTTTACTTCTCTCTGCTGTGGCCCCTTCCAGATGCCTCTGAATAGTTTCTCTCTTACGCACAATAAGAATCTTGCCCCTAATAGGGTGGTCACATCAGTAGTTTCTTTACTGAGTCTCCTCGCATACACTAAGTCTGCCATTTTTATGGAAAAACAACTAGCATTACAAGTAAAACCCAAACCAAGGAGAGTTTGACACAAAAGAGAAATTATGTTGGAAATAGAAATACCTGAGGAGAAGTCCAAAGTAGAAAAAGAAAAATCTAGAAAATTTCCATTTAACTTTAACCTTAATATCTTAATTAATTTCCCTATTGTGTAGGTCACTTAAAAAATGGCTACACAATAAGAGCTTAATAACAGTCCTCAACCATTTAAATAAACACTTTTAAAAACTTACCTACACAAAATAAGTGAACGACAGCCCAAGAATATCCATCTGCATCAAACTGTAACACAGAATTTTAAAAAAAGGAAAAGCTAAGTTATAGACAAACAGAAATTTGTACAGCGGGCAGGAGCCAAGTGAAGAGCGAGCCTAAGGTTCTGGAGCCTCTTTTCCAGACCTAGAATCAGCTCATCTCCTCAGACATCTTCCTGGGTTCTCCACTGTCCCCTCTGTCCCCCACCAATGTGTTAGAATGTAAATCCGTGACAACCAAACACTTGTATGACTGTCCTGGTAAAAAAAAAAAATGGAATCTCTCTAGATGGAGACAAGCCATTGTCTCTTCCCTTAAGAGGTAATCTGGTTGGGTGGGTCCACCACCTGGCAGGGAACTACCCACAGAAATGCAGGACCACTCTAGGAAAGCTGGCTCACCTTAAAACATGCTAAACGAACAAATGGAATAATTATTCTTTTAAAGACTTACTGTTTACTTCCCAGCACAGTCTGTACTGGCTGCAATGGGGTTCAGCTGTCTTCTACCTTTCTAACTCAGAAAGATGCTGTGCTAGTTTGAATGTAATTGGCCCCATAAGCTCACAGGGAGTGGCATTAATAAGAAATGTGGCTTGGTTGCAGTTGTGTGACCTTGTAGGAGGAAGTGTGTCACTCTGGGGGTGGGCGTTGAGTTCTCCCATGCCCAAACTACTCCTAATGTCAGAGATCATTTGCTGTTGCCTGCAGAATGTCTGCCTGCACTCCGCCATGTCCCACCATGAAGATAATGGACTGAACCTCTGAACTGTAAGCCACTCCAGTTCAATGTTTTCCTTTATAAGAGTTGCCGTGGTCATGGTTCTCTTCACAGTAATAGAAACCCTAACTAAGACAGATGTAATTTTGTCCTTTTTTCTCTTTCGCCAGATACTGGCCAGAACCTACATAAGTGCTTTTTCTGACACTTGGGTTTTCTGATTCTTTCTTCAATGCTCCACTCCTCCTCAACCATGGCGGCTGCCTGCCACCCTGTGGCTGACCTCCACACCAGCCAGGTCCCCTCACCTCCCACCCCCACCCCACTTCTCTCCAGGGTTCTCTGCAGGTGCTGAGATTTAGAGCTTGCTCATTTGGGGTGGTGCTATTTTAAACTCTAATGAAATTGTCCTCAAGTTTCTGTTTGAGTTCACTCTTCTTTTTTTATTAGTAAGACTAAGAACCTCAAAAGGAAACCCTGATTTCCCAAGTATCATCTGGAGACCATGAAGGAGCTCTCAAAAACTCCAGTGACATGGCAAACATATCTTCGGTCACATCTACAGTCTCCCAACCCGAAGAACAAAGACATCCTGCATTTTCCCAAGCGTGACTGTTTCCCGTTCAACACAGCCAAGGGGACTCCTTCCTTTCTCTGTATGAATTTACTTTGGCAATGCTGGGGAATAGAACCCAGACATTCCACATGGTAGGCAAGCAGTTTCTCACTGCCCCACTTCAACACTGACTCTTCCATTTCTGTTTTTTTCTGTAAGACTTGACATCATCAAACACTCCACAGTTTCCTTGTTCTGCTTCTATCTCTCGCTCTGCAGGAGGTAGGGATTAGAACAGAGTACACACACCAATAGTCTGACATAAAGTAAATCCCAGAATAGCCATGCCCCACCTGAGTTGCCCTGCTTTCTCTCTGCTTAACACCCCTCATTCTTCCATATTTAAACCTGGTAAGGAGAGGCTTGCTCCAATGTCACAAAGCTCTGGATAAAACTCTAAAATACACATTTACTAGCTTATTTGGAGCACACTCTTTGATTAGAAAATAGAGATTAAAAAGTCCCTACCCTTTCAAAATTGTCAAGATTTTGTGTGTGTGTGTGTGTGTGTGTGTGTGTGTGTATACACATGTATATGTGTGCACGTGTATATATGTGCAGACATACAAGCCTATAGGTGCACAGGTGGAGGCCAGAGACAGACAACAGGTGCATTTCTTATTTTTGAAACAGGGTCTTGCACTAAGCCTGAAGCTCACTGACTGGCTAAAAGCCCCTGGGATTCTCCCTGCACTGGGCTTGTGCCCCCACACGCAGCTTCATTTTTCGTTTTTAACTTGGGCACTGGAAATCCAAACTCTGGGTCTCAAGTATTTACCCAATGAGCCATCTCCTGAGCCCATGTTGTGAATGCCAAAATAAGACAAAGCATATAAATCATTGCCACAGAGCCCACCATAAGGCAAGTCCCCATAAATATTTGTTACTGCTAGGGCCCCTGAGCCTCTTAGGTTCTTCCCAGTCTTAATATCTCCCCATGATCTGTTGCCGTGGCCTGTTTCCCTCTCCTTTGCTCCAAAAAGCCTCCAGTGTCTGCTGAAACACACTAATGTACGTATCCTTGGAGCCCAGCTCAGTGCCTGACCATTGGTAGAGTCTTGATAATGCCAGGGAAGAAAGGGGGAAAAGGTAAGAAAGGAAAATCTAGCAATGAGATGATCACTAGGGCTGAAATGTGTCTCTAAGGGCCTCCTAAGATAAACAGCCTGGGCCCAGGATGTCAGTGAAAACCACTCTGCAGAGGAAGAAGGAAAATCAACTGTGATTGATTGCCCAAAGCTGGGGTGACTCAGGTGAGGGATCACAGGTTCCCAAGGCTGGTCAGACAATGACATGCTGCCCACAGCCCCTGTTGAAGGCCTGGAGAAGGTGGCCATCCTGGTAGCATCTGACCATCTTTGCAGGGCCAGGCTATTGTTCTGAAAGAAAGGCAGAGAACACTGCACGTCCGATGTGGTGCCGTGAGTTCACTCGACTTACCTGTGCGTCCTGGAAGGGAAGGCACCCTGCAGCAGCCACAAGGAAGAGGGCACTGTGAACAGGCAGATAAAACAGGCAATGTCAGCTTTCAACATCAAAGCATGTCTCAGAGAGTGTAGGGCTGGGGAGGGGAGACACACGCATCCTCTGGAAGCTCTGAGACCACCCAGGTACTCTGACCACCTGAGAGTCCCGCTATCTGTACCTCACAGTCACGTGCTCTGCTGACAGCTGGGCACTTCCTCCTCTGTGACTCAGCTGGCTTGTCCCTAAAGCCCAGTAATCACAGAGTACCTGTAAACTAGAGTTGGCTTACCCCAAAAGTGTTCCTGTTCATCACAGATCCCCCCAGATACGAAAGAGGCAAACTGGGAGATCAGATCACAACCATGTCAACTACTAAATGAATGCGCATGGAAAGGACATTATGTCTTATCCACCGCTACTAATAACTGATCTCAAGATCTCTAATAATAGGGCATATCCATCATGTGCTCTTGACAAGGTGCCCTCAGGACACAGTGTCGAGTCTGTGGCTTTGAACTGAGCCATGAGGAAATGATACACAAATGTGGAGACCAGGCTGGCTAAGAGGGCAGAAGCACTTGTCACCAGACCTGATGGCCGCTCATGGTTGAAGGAAAGAACTAACCCCAGTAAGTTGTCCTTTGACCTCCACACATCACACACGCTTCGGTACAATCACATGTGTGCACAGCACACACACATACACATCACAATAAAAAATACAGAAAACGGTTGAAGAACTGACCAAGATTAAAGGATATGCAGGGCACATGCCACTCTGGAGGGGAAACCGTTACAAAACACAAACGGTCAAACAAAAGCATCAAATGGATGCCAGGCTTCTAATGTCACTGGTTATGTCAGGGGTGGCTGACATTAGGAGACATACAAAGTATTTAAGAACAGGGTTATGGCTATACAACTTGTTCTCAAGTAGATCAGAAAAATATGAATAATGAAATATATATTCTTACATACATTAAGTTATATTTGTATATATAGGTTCATGTATATATGAGATATATGTGTGTATGTATATGAGATATATATGCATAGTATTTAGTTTAATAAAAATATTATCAATAAAAAATTAAAACTTTAATCTTTATTTCCCAGATAAAAAGTTTTTTTAAGAAAAACCTCTTATAATTCTGAAATACAGGTGAGGAACCACAGAGCTGGGATTGGCTTCACAGTCATCCAGAAGTGAAGCAGTAGGTGGATCTGTAAGCTAGAGCCACTGAACTGGGAAACATAGAAACTTGATTATATTATTCTGTCTAATTTCTACTAACTATTGTTTAAAACGTTCTCTTACAAAACCCCATCACAGCTGGGCAGTGGTGGCACATGTCCTTAATCCCAGCACTCGGTAGGCAGAGGCAGGCAGATCTCCCAAATTCAAGGCCAGCCTGGTCTACAGAGTGAGTTCCAAGACAGCCAGGGCTACACAGAGAAACCCCGTCTAGAAAAACAAAAACAAACAAACAGCAAGGACAAAATCCACAGCCAATCAGAGGTATTTTCAGAACTCTCCTGGCTGCAGGCTTTGTCTAACAATTCTCTCCAAAGCACAAGCCTCTGCTCTGCTCTGTCTCTAGTCTCTGTATAAAGACAACAACACAGCCCTGGGCACCTTCTCTGCTAACAATTTGTTACACCGAATGACAAGTAAAAGAGGTCAAAGGCATTTTGTACAACGGTGGCATTCAGTACAGATGCTGTCATCTTCACCTGGAAAAATTTTCATTTCATTTTTTGTTTCAGTAATGGGGCCTGACCCACACATGCTAAGCAAGGGCTCCACCCCTGAGCTATACCAGCCCTGCTTTTACTTTTATCATGAGACAGGATCTCACAACCATGCCAAGCTGACTTTGAACCTGCAATTCTTGTACCTCAGCCTTCTGACAAGATGGTATTACAGGGTTTTCTATGCCACCATACATGACTTTCAGGAGATGTTTACATATGGCATTATCAAGCACTTTATGCCAATATGTTATCTATGTACAAAATCCTATATTCTTTTTATAGATCACACATATATACATGTACAAACACGCACACCCATGTAACATACAACAACCTGAACAAGTCACAACTCAGCACATGATGATGACCCACCCCAGTGGTCCTCCCGACTGATATGTGGCTGTATACTGTACCCAGACTAGGCAGAAGGAGGCCCTGGAGATCCCTCCAGGATCCCATAGCTAGACCCTACCTTTGGGAAGGTCAGAACAACATAGGCCAGCCTGTGGCCCAGAAGCCTTGGCACTCAGCCTACCCTCCTGACACCATGGTGAATTTTCAGTGTCCTAGAGGACAATGATGGCAAACAGGAGTGGGGACTGTCAGCGGTTTTCTTGGTCAGCACAGAACAGGCTGGTTTTAGTGGAAAGGAGAATCCTGATGGGCTTGAGGGCTGACTCAGGAGTGGAAGGCCACACAGGGGATGAGCAGGACGGGGAGTGTACATGCATGCGCAGGCTAGAGGTCATGCCTCAGGAATGATCCACGTTGCTGGGTTTTTCTTAGATTTATTTTATTCTGGTGTGGGAGAACTGTCTATATTCTGTCAATTATGTTTTAAATAAATGCTGATTGGCCAGTAGCCAGGCAGGAAGTATAGGCAGGACAACCAGACAGGAAGTAGAGGCAGGTCCATTAGAACAGGAGAATTCTGGGAAGAAGGAAGCTCTCTCTTCAGTCCTGTCCAGGCACCAAAGAAGCAGGATGTGACCTGCCCCACTGAAAAAGGTACTGAGCCATGTGGCTAACATAGGTAAGAATAATGGGTTAATATATGTTACAAGAGATAATAATAAGCCTGAGCTAATGTGCTAATCAGTTTATAACTTCTGGAGACATCTATGTGATTTTCTCTGAAACTAAACAGCTGGGGAACTGAGCAGACAGAAACCTCAGTCAACATTATTCATATGATGTTTACTTACATATATGTCTGTGCACCAGATGCATGACTGGTGCCTGAGGAAGTGGTGAGCCTCCATGTGGGTGCTGGGAATCAAACCAGGTCCTTCACAAGAACAAGTGCTCTTAACCACTGAGTGAGCTCTCAAGCCCAGATCCACTTTGTTTTTTGAAACAGGGTCTCAAAACCATGCCTTTCCCATTATATCAAACACTGGAATTACAAGGCTTTTAAAATGGAGCTAGGGATTGATCATGGGCATCGGTGATTGTGAGGTAAGCACTAAGAACTGAGCAATCCCACCACCACTCCAGTTTTGTTTATTTTTAGATTTTAAGTTGTTTCCATATTTTTCATTTGGTTCATCACTAGTACTGCACAATTAGTGAAGTTTTATGTACTCAGCATGGAAATATAATATGGGTTGGTTTTTCCCCTTGGAAGAAAATATTGCACCCTTTTGATCCCAGCACTCGGGAGGTAGAGGCAGGAGGAGCTCTGTGAGTTCAAGGTCAGCCTGACCTACATAGTGAGTTGCAAGACAGCCAGGACTACCCAGAGACACCCTATCTCCAAAAAAGAAAATATTGCAAAAAGGAAAAAACAATTTTAAAAATAAGAAACAAAGTACAAATATATGACTGCTGATAAGAAATTCCTCCTTCAACTGCTTCCCAACAGCTTACATCAGGTTGACTCTGACATACTTGGGGTGTTTGTTTTCTTTTAACTTACCTACAGATCTTTGTGGGCGATGTTTTCTGTATGAAAGAGAAAAGACATAATACATTAGTCTTTCCAAACTCCTTCACTTCCTTCAACAAAAAAATTTAGATTAAAAGCAAATAAATTATTAAACCAATTTTTAGGGGGCTTAAGAGCTCACTGCCAGGGGCTGGAGAGAAGGCTTAGCAGTTAAGAGCTCTGGTGGCTCTTCCAAAGGTCCCGAGTTCGATTCCCAGCATCCACACAGTGACTTATATCTATCTATAACGGCAGTCCTGTGGGATCCAATGCCCTTTTCTGGGGCGCATGCATGCAGATAAAATTTCCATATACATAAAATACATAAGTAAATAAATCTTTTCTCTTTTAAAGAGAGCTTGCTGCCCTAGTGTTTCCTGCTGCTTCTTGTTGCTTAGACAAATAATGACAGGTGGCGGCAGAGTCCTCTGCCAAAGCACTCTGACCACGGGTACAGTGTTCGTTTATGAACTAGATGATGTTGGTGTCAATTTTCAAATCTTACACACAAATCCAAGGACATGGAGAGAAATCAATGTGATCTACACCTGAAAAGAAGCTAATCTCCAGTTCAACTTCTAGACTCTATGTATGTATTCATTTGTTTACTGATTTTTTAAAAAATATTATTATTTAAGTCTGTGTGTGACTTTACATGCACCACTTGCAGATGCCCACAGAGACCAGAGCTGGAGTTACAAGGTGACTGAGTGTAAGACACTCAGAGTGGGTGCTGGGAACCAAACGCAGGTCCTCTGAGAAGGCAGAAAGGAGTCAAAACCTCTAAGCCGTATTTCCTGTCAGAGCTAATGGTTTTGGGAAGAGAATTAGTCTTGTTATATTTCCCAGGCTGTCCTTGAACTCCTAAACTCAACCGATCCTGTCTCAGCCTCCTGTGTAGCAGTAACTCCAATCAAGCATCATTGTGCACAGCTACTCCTGTGTCTCCCTAAAGATCCCTTTCACTCACCCAGCTCTGACTGGGCAATGTTGGACATTCTCCGGTCTAACAGAAATTCTGGAAACAGAAATGGGGATAAGGAGAATTTATCTCACCCTCAGAGAGAAGGAAGGAACATCAGGGTGGGAGAGTGCAAACCTGGCACTTAAAGTGCCTTGAAATGAGGAACTTCTAACCTGGACTCTCTCCATCTTTTTAATCAGATCAAGTAAAATTAACCCGAGGCACAGAAGAGTAAAGTTTTAGCAGAGTCACACAGATTTTTCTGCTTTATGATGAAATAGGAGGAAGAATGACAGCTTAAATCTGGCTATTTCAGGATCATTTTAGTATCTGGGACAAGCTACAACTTCTGACGCCTGTTCAGATCGTGTGTTGCTTAGAACAGTGCTGCAGCCAGGCACAGAGACACACCCCTGTCATCCCAGCACGAGAGAAGGAGAGAGAGAGAGAGCACTGACAAAAGAAAAATGTGGTCTGCTCTTCAGGATAAGAGCAGGATAAGTTTTCACGTGCTGGTAAGTGATCACATTTTTGTTCTTTTAATAAGCAGCTTCTATTCGAGAACAAAGCTATGACTTCTATCTTTGGGGTCTTTTGAACAAGCATGGAGAGCATGGGCAAGCATGGCTGTGCTGCCCCCTAGTGGGTAGAGTGCCTGGGCTCATAAGACCTGCATCTTCGATCTTGTTATTGTAAAATGTGCTGTCTTTCAAGCTATATTAGAAGCTAAAGATAGTGGAGCCCTCGCAAGTCTGGCTGAAAGCAAGCATGGAGGGCACGGGTTGTGGGGCCTTTGCTAAGAATAGCATGTCTGCCCAGCAACCACTGCAGAGTTTACCACACAGCGATCCAGTTCCTAACAGGTCAGCCTCTTTGGTTTTTTTTTTTTTTTAATTAAACTAACTCCCCCCCCCCCCCGTTTTACCTAGTCTGGGCTTTGTTTCTTTCAGTACAGGGTATCATGTATCCCAGGTTAGCTTTGAACTCACTCACCTTCCAGTGCTGGGATTCAGGAGTGTACCAACACACCCAATTATTTTGTTTTCATGAGATACACTCTGTATCTCAGACTGGCCTGGAACTCACTATATAGCTTAAGCTGGTCTTGAACTCAAAATAACTTTCCTGCCTCAGCCTCCTGAGAACTGGGATTACAGGTATAAGCTACCATGCCCAGATCTTTTTTAAATTCCACACCCTTTCAGACAGACTAAAGAAGCTGAGAAACAGAGTGATAACACAACCGGAGCTCACTGCATAGCGCCATTCCCCTAGGGCTCTGAGAACAACTTGATCACTACTGTAAGGCATTCTCATTTTCAGGGCCTTGCTCCAGAAATAAGTACTCCCAATATCTCAGGGTTTGGGGTTACAAAATGCAACTCCTCAGAAGTCCTATCTCAGCTGATTATGGTAGCACAGGTGTATAGCTTCAGTTCTTGGGAGACTGTGACAGGAGAGCTGTAAGATCAAGGCCAGCCAGAACTACACAGTGAGAACGACCCCAGTTCCGAAGAGAAATGGTCACATGACAACAATTACAATAAGATATAATCCAGATATCACTGTGGATAGTCTAATTTCCTGCAAGCACGGATTCGAGTGTGCCGGGCTTTACCTGTATTGTCTAGTGTAATTATGGGTCAACAGACAAGACGTGAAGGAAATTAGGGAAGAGGCTGTCCAAGGTCTTGGGGTTTGGGCTCCACATTCTTGTTCTGTACCCGACTCTGTAATGGCACAGCCTGCCTGCCAGTTCTTCAGTGATAACCTCTCTGACCTTTAGCCACCAGCCTTCAATGGCTTCCTCTGCCTACCTGAAGTGTAGAAAACCCCAGCCATCCCATGTAGCTCACTGGAAAGGCTTCCCTGTGGTTCCCACATATGGCTGCAGCCCACATATGATCCTCGGGGCGTCAGAGCCCACGTGTTAACGTCAGCTCTTCCCTACTCAACTCCGAGCTTCACAACGGTCGTGAATGCACTTTCCTCTCTCAACTTCAGGCCTGGCAGAATGTTTGTTGTTTAGTACAAACAACACACGATGAAAAGCAAGCCAACAGAGGCAGTATTCTAACACACCAGGCCATGAGGCTAATCCCACAAGCCACCATCCCCTTCCAGCCAGAGCCAGCAGGGGAGGGGCTGCACAGAGAGAGAACACACAGAACGTGCTGTGGATGGTGGAAATGAACTGCAGACTCTACACCAAGGAAACTCTCGTAATCTGGGAATGATATCAGGAGGAGTCAGCTTTACTCTCTGGAGTTTATAAATTTATATATAATGGTAAAGCCAACTCTCCTCATAATTTTTGACATTTATTATTAGTGGGGGGCCCATCAGCAGGTCTGGGGACAGCTCGTGGCAGTCAGTTCTCTTCCACTGTGTAGGTTCCAAGACTCAAACTTCATTGTACAGCTCAGAGGCAGCCCTTACCCAAAGAGACCCCTCAGTGGCCCTGACTGTAACATCTGACAGCGTACGAGGGAGAGAGACAGCGCTGTGTCCGTCACGGAAATATACCCTTCCAGGTTCTCAACTGTAATGACATAGAACATATCACACAACAAGGAGGTGGCACAGGCAGCATTTCAGGTCCTGGGCTACAGAGTGAGACCTTGTCTCCAGGATACCAGATCTGTTGGTACAGACCTGGAGTCCCAGAACTGTGGAGGCAGAAGCACAGGGATCAAGAGTTCAAGGCCAAGTGCTGAGGAGGCAGAGGCAGGGAGAGCTCTGTGGTCCAAGCCCATCGGTCTACAGAGTGAGCTTCAGACTAGGTAGAGCTACAAAATGAGACTCTGACTCGAAAAAAAAAAAAAAAAAACAAAACAAAACAAAGGAACAAACGGAAATCCAGAAATCTTCATCTCAAAGAAGATTTTCATGACAAAGTGCTAAGAAACCACCTACATGTGAGCAAACAGGGACTGGCTCACACACACTCATCCAACATGGGGCAGCAACAGCAGTAGGCTGTCTGAGACTTGACAGATGAAAAGCCATTGTGTCAGTACATGTATATGTGTACAAGGAAAATGTCTGTAAAAATACAGGCTTTTCTGGTGTTTTTCCTTTGCATTTCCTACAGCTGCTTATATCTTACTACCTTCACTATGGAGAGAGGTTTGTGGGTTTTCTGAGAGACAGGGTCTCGCACATCCTGCATAACCAGGTATGACCCTGACCTTCTGATCCACTTGACAACTGCCAGGAGCACAGGCACACGCCACCACAACCAGGGCTTCACATGAGCTAAGGACACTACCAGCTGAGTTATGTCCCCAGCCAAAGGTTTGTGACTAAAATTCTCACCCACTTACTTGCTTTGCCATTTACTCTGATCAGAACTAGTGCTAGCCGGGTGTGTTGTACACACCTCAGGGTTAGAGTTTCAAGGTCATCCTCAGCTACACTGTGAGTAGAGGTTTGAAATAGCCTGGGCTAATACCCTGTCTCAAAGGAAAAGAAAGAAATGGCTTGTTGGTTTGTGTGACTAAGGAAATAGAGTTAAAGACTCTAAATATTCTGTGTTCCCTAGTTACTATCACTAATTCTTTCATCTTGAAGCCTGATCCTAATTTGCAAGTAAAGAAGGGTCAGAAAAGTCCTGGGGTTGCCTCTCACTGGACTTGATTCCTCCCCCCTCTGCCCTCATCTGTAGAATCTTCCTGACCAAACCAGGAAGCAGAACTCTGTCGGGGTACAGGCCTTCATTTCTAAACTCATGGCTTAAAAACCTGAGTGATGTGATTCACCCCCCCCCCCAAAAAAAAAGCTCAGAAACTGAACTTGAACCTCAGAAGCCCTGAGGCTTGCTCCTGGGGTATAAAGAGGTTTATCACAGGGCTATGCTCCAAGGGAGGGGAGTCAAAGGAAGTAAACTAGGGATGTAGAGAAAATAATGTCCTGTCACCAAACCATAACACACACACACACATGCACATGCACATGCACGTACACACACATGCACCTGAAAAAGGTTGGGGGGCTGTAGCTCAATGGTAGGGTGCTTGGAGAGCATGCATGAAGTTCTGGGTTCCATCTCCAGCACCACAAACATGGATATGGTGGAACAGATGCATAGCCCTTAGCTACAGAGCAAGTTACAGGCTAGCCTGAGGTACATGAGAAGGGCATCTCGGGCCCTAAACTAACCACAGAGTCAACACGTAAAGTGATGACAGATATTCTTAGCCGTGTCTCTATGACCCAAAGCTAACAAAGCCAAACTCACAGTAACAAACACAGTTACCCATCTCCTATCTCAAATACCTATCCTGAGTTTGAGACTGCATAGGGCAACCTTCAGACTGCATAGTTAAAACCAACAGTAATGGTTTGTACTGTCATTTTTTAACTTCATTGGCCTGAGGAGGTAAAATGTGATTTCTGTGCCCAAGGCTCATGTAACGGGGCAGAAGGAAATGTCCCTTCGCTTGTCAACAGAAGCCTCGATGGGCAAAGGCTCAGTGCCAGCTCCTTCACTCACCTCCCTGGGCCTCCCGCATTGCCTCGTCCTTCGAGGTCTGGCTTCTCCTAACTGTTCCTCTCTTCATTACTGCTTGCTGATCTTTCTTCTGGTCCCTTAGTCTTTCTTTCTGTCTAGGAAGATGCTCCAACACAGGCATCCCTAACTGTAGCTCTATTCATTCAAAGACTCGGTGATCTTCTAGTTCCTTACAGTGTCAGATAAGGCTAGGCCTTGAAAGAAGAGTCAGTCTCCGCGAGCGAGCAAAGGCCAGCACCTTGTATGACGCTCAGCTGTGGGCTTCCTTGTGCTGTTGCAACCAGCTACAAGTGAGAGTGATTTCCCACACCAAATTCTGTGTCCTGAAGGTCTGGTTCTTCCCTGGCCTGGGGTCCAGCTGCACTGCCCATCATCAAGCAAGATGGGTCCCCTGAATCAGTGACCACTGCCAGGCAGTCTCACTAGAACTGGTGGGAGAAAAGGCTTACATTTGGGCCATGTGCTGGCTGGTTTTAACGTCAACTTAACCCAAGCTAAGGGAACCTCCATTGAGAAGAAGCCTCCACAAGACTGGGCTTCAGGCAAGCCTATAGGGCATTTTCATAATTAGTGATTGATGTGTGAGGGCCCAGCCCATTGTAGGTGGAGCCACCCCTAGGCTGGTGGTCCTGGGTTCTCTAAGAAAGCAGGTGGAATAAGCCAGGAAAGCAAGCCAGTGAGCAGCACCCCTCCACGGCCTCTGCATCAGTTCCTGCCTCCAGGTTCCTGCTCTCGCTACTGCCCTCACTTCCAGTTGTTTCTGGTGTTTCATCAGAGCAACAGGAACCCTAACTAGGACAGGCTACTGAGTGAAAAGCGGGTCTCTGACGTTTAAAGTAAGGGCTGTGAAACATTTTTTTAAGGCAGTTTGCTTATTTACCTCTTTCCAGACACACTTCTGGTACCCGCAGATGAGAACTTCAGCTACATTATGCAAAATGAAAAACACAGGAACAGCCTGAAAGCAAACAGAATAGCAAGCATCAAAATATGTTCTCCCATCTTTCAGTTACTTGACTTTTGTTTAAAAATAAGGTGTGTGGGAACATGCAGCCTTCAGTCTCTCCAGCAAAGAATCTTCTAGGCCAGCACTTTGCTGAAGTATTCTTCATTCTTCCTCCAAGATTTATTTATTTATTCTATGAGTAGGTTTTCTGCATGCATATTTGTGTACCATGTGTAGGCACAGCTAGTGGAAGCCAGAAGGTATCAGATTCACTGGAACTGGAGTTACAGAAGTGGGAGCCACTATATTGGTGCTAACAACAGTGCCCGGGTTCTCTGCAAGAGCAGCAAGTGCTCTTAACCACTGAGTTGTCTCTTTAGCCCTTGAAGTATTAATTTTGGTGGGGTGTATGTCAAGGTTCCTCTCCTATGGGGTTTTCTTTTTTTTTATTTATTTATTATGTATACAATATTCTTTCTGCATGTGTGTCTGCAGGCCAGAAGAGGGCACCAGACCTCATTACAGATGGTTGTGAGCCACCATGTGGTTGCCAGGAATTGAACTCAGGACCTTTGGAAAAACAGGCAATGCTCTTAACCACTGAGCCATCTCTCCAGCCCTCCTATGGGGTTTTCATCCTCAGACTTAAGTACCTCCTCTGTATCATGCACCATGCCAGGTGCAGGGCACAAATCCCATGAGCATGGTGGACACACTGTCCCCAGCATGCAGGAGCTCAGGTGGCATATCCTGCAAGACACAGCGAGCCCAGCAAGGGAAGAGCAAGCCTTCATGGTGGAAATGAGGTCTTAAAACACAGAAGTGAACAGCTTTATCATGTGATAGGGTGACCTGGAGCTGATCAAGCTAAGAATTTTAAAATAGATTTTTTGACTAGTTGATGACAAAGAAGTGACCATGGCTTTTGGTTTCTTGACTATGAATCCAGAAATGAGATTAAGTTTGGGGTTGAGAATTTAGAACTTTGGAGTTGAACTAAGGACCCAGAGGAGGTTTAACTGTCTAATTACACACTGTGGGCAGTTGTCTTCGTCTCCCTTGGCCTTGCTGACCTGCAGCTGCAACGGGACCTGTCTGTAGGCATAAAACTGATTCCAAGCATACAGATAACAAGCACATGGATAATGTCACATGATTAACAGCTCCAAGTTGCCCCAGGATTGTTTATTTTGGAGGCAGGATCTATGAGCTATACAGTCCAGGCTGGCCTCCTAGAGGTAAGATTACAAGCACGCAGCTCAACACCCAGTGTGCTAACAGTCAGCAATTGTTGACTTTGCATTGTTCCTTAACCCTCTTCCAAAGCAGATGACACTGTAGCTATGAGCCTCACAGACAAGGCGGACAAAGTCTCTGAGACTTCCAGGCAAGCTGCTCTGCTGTGACATTTAAATCCCAACAGGGATGTAAATCCCAGTGACCCTGCCACTGTCCAGGTTCAACAGGACTAGTATGAACCAGATCCTGACAGCTAGTTAGAGGTGTGCCTTATCCTTGTGGTTCTTGCACTCAGGAGGCTAAGGCAGGAGTATCACTGCTGGTTCATGGCCAGCCTGGGCTACAGAGTGAGTTACAGGCCAGCCTGGGCTACAGAGTGAGGTACAGGCCAGCCTGGGCTACAGAGTGAGATGCTGTGACAAAAAAAAAAAAAGCAAATCATGGCAGCAATAAAACTGCTAAGCTCTAAAACGGGTGAGCTCTAACCAAAGCTGTGTTGTTTTAAAGGAGGTATCACTGATTCTTCCTTAAGTTTTAAATCTAAGTTTCTCAAGCCATTTTTCCTACTGAAAAGCTAACAGATTAGAGACAGCCAGCCCACAGCTGACCAGTTAAACTGTATCCCCAGGGCAGAGATCGACCAAAAGCAAAGCCTACGCTTCCTTGGCCTCTAGCTGCAAAATCCTCCCTCTAAACCCTGCTGTTTTGGTTCTAGAGGCTTGCTGTTGCCTGATGCCTTGAGAACACCAAAGCATTTCCCCCATTGCTGGGTCCAAATATCCAAAGAGAAAGTTAAGAGAGTATGGTTTATTCTGGCTCACAGTTTGAGGGGATCCCTTCCATCATGACTGACAGGGAAAAAAGGCATATGGCACCATCATCAACAAGAGGTAGCTAGTCACACTGCCTCTGTAGTCAGTGTTCTGGTTCCTGCTCTATTGCCGTGATAAGACACATGACCACAGCAACTTATACGGCAGGCTTGCTTCCAGTTTCAGAGGGTTAGAGTCATGATCAACCATCATGGAAGGGAGCATGGCAGCAGGCAGGCAGCCATGGTGCTGGAGCAGCAGCTGAGAGCTCACGTCTGGAGGCAACAACCATGAGGCAGAGAGAGCTAACTAGGAATGGCATAGGCTTTTGAAACCCAAAGCCCACCCACCTGCTGTGGGACAATGGTCTTGTATCCTGTCACTTGTATTATTTTAATAAAATGCTGATTGGCCGGTAGCCAGGCAGGAAGTATAGGTCAGGAGACCAGGCAGGAAGTAGAAGTGGGGTGATAAGAACAGGAGAATTCTGGGAAAAGGAAATGGTGAGTCTGCAGTTGTCATCCAGACACAGATGAAGCAGGATGAAAATGCCTCGCTGATGAAAGGTACCAAGCCACATGTCTAACACAGACAAGAATTATGGGTTAATACAAGTTATGAAAGTTAATAAGGGAAGTAGACAAAGACAAGATCTCCTGAGTAAATTGGCAGCATGGGGACCTTGGGAGAGGGCTGAAGGGGAAGGGAAAGACAAGGAGGGAAGCAGAGAAAAATGTAGAGCTCAATTAAAAAAAAAAGAGCCAATAAGAAGCCTGAGCTACTAGAGTAGACCTCTGTGTATTTCTTTGGGACTGACCAGCTGTGGGACCAGGTGGGACAGAAACATCTGTCAACAAACACCCCAGTGACACAACTCCTAGTCCTCCCTTAACAGTTCCACCAACTGGGGACATGCAGACATATGAGCCTATGGGGGTCATTCTCGTTCAGACCACAGTCAGGAAATTGACCCACTTCCTTTAGCAAAGGTTCTGTGGCCTTGAAATACAGTGGCACCTGTTGGGGTCCAAAGGTGATTGGACATAGGGGTATTTCACACTCAGCCACACACTGCCCTTTATTACCCTCATAAGGCTTAACTTCGGCAGGACCTACGTGGGTTAAATTAGACAAAAATTATGATATGTAGCGACAGTAGTAACAGTAGGTAGAAAACACTGAAAAACCAGACGACCACTGCTGCATACTCACCATTAACATCCCCACTGCACTGATGAGAAAACTGAGGGACAGATTGCTTCTGGTTCTTAACCTGCTATTAACTGCTTAAAACCACTTTTTCTGAGTTGTCATCATTGAAATTGCCAAGGCTTGACCCAAAGACGGACGTGCTAGGCAAGCTTCTACTCTGAGCCACACCCCAGCTGAGGCCACTCTAGATATTTGTTTCCCCTACGGAGGACCGAGGGAGTTTATTTTTATACCCTTATGCTTTGGGGATGATCTCAACAAGACAAGTTCCTATCATCAGCCACCCACCATAGAGCCCAAATCATGATTCTGGAAACAAATCTGCCAAATGTAATTGATCACGTTGTACCTCAGGCCATTTCATTTAATAATATGGGTGTACAATCCACAACTAAGTAATTAATATTTCACCCACATGCAAATGAAATTCTTTGATATGAAGATAAATTGTTAACTATGAACTTAAAAGTTTGTCATTATTCTCATGCTTCCTGGGATACAATTGTGAAGTCTCAGAAAAATTTCCCATAGAAAACCCTGGTCCTGACCACAGACATGGCCTTTGGTCAATCTACAGAGGTATAGATGACCCTAAATCAAGCACGCTCCTGGGTTAGCTTCTCCTTATTAGTATTATTACATTTTAGTTATTTCTGTGCATGGAGGGAGTGGGTGAGTGTGTGACCTCAAGAAGAGATCAAAGGACAGCCTACAGGAGGTAATTCTCTCCCCACTAAGTGAATCCCAGGGATTGAACTCAGGTCCTCAGCCTACAGGAGGTAATTCTCTCTCCACCAAGTGAATCCCAGGGATTGAACTCAGGTCCTCAGCCTACAGGAGGTAATTCTCTCTCCACCAAG
>NC_022020.1:6052416-6055299 GCF_000317375.1 Microtus ochrogaster
TCAGCCTACAGGAGGTAATTCTCTCTCCACCAAGCGGGTCTCAGGGATTGAACTCGGGTCCTCAGCCTACAGGAGGTAATTCTCTCTCCACCAAGTGGGTCCCAGGGATTGAACTCGGGTCCTCAGGAGGTAATTTTCTTTCTCCAACAACTAGGGTCCTCAGGTTTACTGGCAGGCACATCTACCTGCTGAGGCATCTCACTGGCTCCCTACATTAGCTTCTTAATTTCTGTAAAAGAATGACAGTCCTGTTTCTTCTCTTTAGATGATTTTTAAATATGTAGATATGTCCTTAATGTATTCTATAAAACAATTGCATGCAGGCAGTCCCTCTCCATAGAAAGCAATCTTGAAGATACTTGTTTTTTAAGAGTGCATCTTACACTGTAGCCCAGATCATCTTGTAATTCACTATATATCCCTGAATGGCTTTAAATTCTTGGCAATCCTGCATTGACATGTTAGAATTACAGGTATGTGCCACTACACCTGGCAATTTTTAGTTGTTTTTTTTTTTCATGAACCACCACACTGTTCTGCACAGCAGCCACACTATTCCCAGTTTCTGACAGCAATGTCTGAGCATCCAGATTTCCCCACATCCTTACCAGCACTTGTGGTTGGCAACAGTCACCCCGATGGGAATGAAGCAGGGTCACCAAGAGTTAGTATCTGCACTTTCCTTTTTCTTCACACAAACTATACTTAACATCTGTGGGTGTTTCCCTGCATATATGTCTGTGGACAAGTGCATGCCTGGTGCCTACAGGAACAAGTGTCTACAGGGCGATCAGCCACATGCGGCTCCTCTCTCACACCTCTGCACAGAACTTGGGGCCATCACTGAGGGAGCCCGAGGCCAGTGAAGACTGAACGGAAAGAGTGTCTGGACATGACAGGAGCCCACAGCAGCTGCCACCAATGCATATGTCAGGCATGCCCATGCACCTCTGTCATCCCAGCACTCAGGAGGGGTTGGTGGGAGAAGTTCAAGGTCATCCTCAGCTACACAGAGTTTGAGCCTAGGGCAGATGAAATAAAAAGATAACAATGACAACAAACAACTTTGGGATGCTCTCTTCTCTTCTAACCTCTACAGAATCAGTCAGCTGTAGTGTGGTGTGGGGAACCCACAAAGAACTCCCCCATGGGGTCCTGCAAAGCTAACTCAGCTCCCGGATGCCGTACATCAGACAGCTTCAAGGCTTTGTCAGATCTACTCAAAAGTGTTTCGTATAACAATACACCCACGATTTTAACTGCACGCATCCCCAAGTCTTCCTGGATTCGTTAATTGGCAGGCTGGCAGCAGAACTGTGAGGGCTGTTCTCCATCCAACACAAACTGTCTGAGTGCCTGGTGTTTATCCAGCCGGGGAATGTCTACGCAGCAACAGAAAAGCAAAGAACGGAAAAGATGCTGGGTTGAATTCTCTCACTGAACAACAGGTGTCTCCTACTCACTGTCCTCCCACTTCCAGTGGGTATATGGGGTGGGAGTTCTTTCTCTAACAGATCTGAATTGAGCAGCTTCTCTTTGCCTGTTAGACAAGGCCACAGATGCTCTAGGTTAGTCCACTCAACTGTCAGGCTCGGGAACTCACATGAAAGCGGAAGTCAATTGGTTAAACTAGAATGTAATTCAACTTCTTCAAAAAGTTCTGTTGTAAACCACAAGACAGCTCAACTGAATGGTGTATTTTAGGGCTGAAGCTGGTGTAAACCCTATAACCAAAGAGCAAGCTAAAGACAGGCTTGCCCAGAAATTATCTTCCTGACACCGTTCTAAAGTGCAGAGCCCTGACTGCTGAGAACAGACTGAATGGGGATTTCAGGTGGGTTTTCTGAGGGATTTTAGCCATCGGATATTTGAGTCCCTTGTTAAGCAAGGTGCCTGAACCTGAGAACAGCCGCACCCTCTTCTTAGTCTGGCCACCCCACCGCAGACTGAGCCCGGAGCCTCTGTCTCCTCCCGTCTGTGTTCCACGCTTCTTCGGCTGCAGTGGGAGATGGCAAAGCTAAGGTGCATGGCAGACTAGGAAACACGGCCTCACCCTCCCAACAAGTCTGCAGAACAGCCATGGGCAGTGACCACAAGGACCCAATCTAAGTGAAGTCTGGGACTCAGATAAAAGCCATGAGGAAGACAGTCTCCTTATGAACGGAGAAGAGGTGAGGCTGAGGTGATCAGCACTAACACTGGACAGATACCCTGTGGAAGTGCAAGACAGCAGTGGATTTTCTGGGTATGTCACTCCCTCTGGATCCTGCCAGGCCTGAAGTGAGTCTCTATCCTAAAACTTACTTACACGAACCAGTACCCCTCCTGACTGCCTAGACGAGAGTGGGCTTTGGAACAAAGTAAAAAGACTACGTAGTCAGACTCCATGGCACACACGCATACTCACACAGATTCTAAGTGGCAGGTTCTGCGGCACATGGGCTGCACAGAAAGACAAAGTCCAGGCTGGAGAGAGGACTCTGCAGTTAGTTAAGAGACCTGATTCTTCCAGAGAACACAGGTTCAATTTCCAGCACCCACATGGCAGCTCACAATGACTGCAGTTTCAGTTCCAGAGGATCTGACACCCACACACAGACACACATGCAGGTAAAACACCAATGCACATTTAAAAAAAATAAATTATTTAAAAAATTTAAAAAGCCTTTTTTAAAAAAAAAAAGTCCATATGCATTAGTTCTTAAGGAGACCAATCTGAAAAGGACAACATTCGACACATCAAAGGAGTTGCTACTTTGTGGGGACTGGAGGCAGGACTCCACACCTACGCCTCTTCCTCCATTAGGTCGCTGGTCTTTGCCTCATCCATCACTTGCCCAGTGACTATGACTCACATAAAGATATAAAGGAGAGCTGGAGGGA
>NC_022020.1:6055920-6064713 GCF_000317375.1 Microtus ochrogaster
CAGGTGTGAAGGGGCACATCTGTAACCTAAAAGTTAGGTGTGATGGTGCACATATGTAATTGCAGTGGTAGAAAGGGTGGAGGTAGGCAGATCCCAGGGTCTCACTACCCAGCTAGTGTAGCTGAAAGTTTATGATACCATGTCTCAAATGTCGTGTGTTGTGTGTGTGTGTGTATGTGTGTGTGTGTGTGTGTGTGTGTGTGTGTGTGTGTGTATAACACACACGCAGTGGAGCATGATAGAAGATTCCTATTGTTGACCTCTAAAATCCACATATGCACACACACATAGTGATATTTTATTTATGTTTTAATAAAGGTTGTCTTAAGATCAGAAAAGCAAAACAGCCAAGCCACTAGAGAAATCTTACCTCTACCAAGGCAGGGCAACTGCAGACTGAACCCTGAGCCTCCATCTCCTCAACAGTATAAATCATGAAAGAAATGATTTAACTTCCAAATTACTTTCTCAACTGCTATTTTATAACTCTGAAGCTGTCCGAACAATATTGTTACCCAGCTAGACAGACTTTGTTGGTTTTACATCTGAGAACTCAAGAACTAACATAACAGCAAACACTATAAAAAGACTAAATTATTTTGTAAATTCTGTACTTTTCCAAAAGGCAGATACAGTTATTTTCTGATATATAAAAATAGAAGTTGATAAGGTGAGGAGGCTTTAATACCATCTTGATTTCTAAGTCCATGTGGCTTTAATGGACTGCAGTGTAGAGTTCCGGATGATGCATTTGGAAACCACACAGTTGAGGAGCTCGGTCCTGAAGCAGGGGGAATTACTAGTCCCCCTGGATACTGCTCCACTCCATCCCACACCTGTGTTCACAGCTGCATCCAGCATCCCCTGGACCATTTTACCAATGCAACCGGTGCTGTTGGACTTTCTGTAAGTCACCAGCTCCCAAATCGTGACAAAGGGACTTCTTATCAGTTATGAGAGTTTGTCCTTGCCTTAGGCTACTTCCCATCTACCTCTTAAAACGTAATTAACCCGTTTATATTAACTATGTTTGCCACACGGCTCATTGCCTCCCTTCCATACTGTACATCCCATTTCCTCTGGGTCCGGCTCATGAATTCCACCTCTCTTCTTCCCAGAGTTCCTATCTCTGCCCAGAATCCCACCGCTTATCCTTTCCGGCTTAGTTATTGGTCATTCAGCTCTTTTTTTAAATCAATCAGAAAGTGCCTTGGCAGAGACACATCTTCACAGTGTACAAAAAGGCAACCCAGTTCCGACTCCTCAGCAGCAGACACAGGGCCTTGCTCAAGTGAGGCTGGACCGTGGCAGACTTCACAGCTGTTGCTACTGTGTCTCTCTTTGCCCATCTCCGCCTTGTGAGAAAGCTGGCCCTGTCGTGTTCTCTAATTATCTGCAGTTCAATGAAAGTAGAAAAAGATGCTTCATGTTATCTCAGGCCCAGGTTTCTCTGTCAGAGTTGGATATCAAGGGTCCCCTCAGAAGGGCTCACACACTGCAGGCTTGGTCCCCAGGTAGTGGTACTTGTTTGGGAAAGTCTGGAAACTATAGGCAGCAAGACCTCCAGTAAGTTACTGGGGACAGGCCTTTGAAAGTTACTTCTGGTCCTCCATCTTCTATCTCACTGTCCCCATTTGTCATGGGGTGAATAGCTCAACCACATCCTCCATTGCTTGATGCTCAACCTCACCACAGGCCCAACACCTAAGAGGCAAGGACTCAGTCTGGGACCCTCTGAAACAGTGAGCCAAAATATATTTCCTTAAGTTGTTCCCTTGGTGTTTTGATTACAGCGACAGTAAGCTGACCAACAGCTCTGTTCTCTGATCTAATTTTACATTCCAGCTGATGTTGGCCCCCACGGATGCCAGGTGCAATAAATTAAAACACAAACGGCAACAAGGAAAGAGGGGTTGTGTACCCCCCCACACACACACATTCTAATACTTACCAGTCTGGACAAAGCTCTGGACCCTGCATAGATTATACCCACTGACAGCACTGAAGCAGGAAGCCATGCCAAAACATTAGATCTGAAAAGAGGGGAAGAAATTATAATGCTTTTACTACCTCATGTTTGAAAAGACCTAGCTGGACGGGTTGACCCTCAGAGGCACCAATGTCTTCCAACAAGGTTGTCTAAATATCCTTGGGGGACCCAATAAGTGAGATGTGTTCTTTACTCGCTGAGAGAGCAGACACACACACACGCAGACACACACACACAACACACACACGAAGGCATCTAATATATAATTGTCATGTAACATCTACTTAGCATTCAGGAAACCTCCAAACTGAGCATGGACAGGCCTTGCCGCAGGCTCAGGAGAGGACACAACTGACTTTCTCCAACGGTGAAAATTTTCAAGCACATCAGTAATTTTTTTTTTTTAATGTGTGAGTGTTCTGCATGTACACCTGAAGGTCAGAAGAGGGTGCAAGATCCTACTACAGATGGCTGTGAGCCACTATGTGGGTGCCGGGAATTGAATTTAGGACCTCTAGAAGAGCTCTTAACCCCTGAACCATCTCTTCAGCCCCCCAATAAAAACTTTTTAAAAGACCATTTACCTAAGGTATTTCAAACAGCTCCACAGAATCACAACTTTAAACCAAAAAATTAGAAAAAAAAATGGTTTTTAAATAAGAAACCTCAGGAGTTCAGGTGGTCATATTCTGGCAAGGTACATGGTCTGCAAACGTGAGGATCTGTGTAAGATCACCAGGACCCATGTAAAATCTGGGTGTGCTGGTGCACCCTGTAATCCAGTGCTGGCTTGACAAGAGGACCTTTGGAGCTTGCTAGTCAGAATGCTGAATCTGAGGGTTCCACGTTTAATGGGAGACCTGTCTCAAAAAAATAAAAGGTGGCCTTTAATCCCAGCACTTGGGAAGCAGTGGCAGGTGGCTCTCTGTGAGTTTGAGGCAAGTCTGGTCTACAGAGCTAGTGCCAGGACAGCCAGGGCTACACAGAGAAACCCTGTCTCGAAAAACCAAAAAGATAAGATAAAAGGTAGACAGTGATTGACGAAGACACCCACAGTCAACTCTGGCCTGTGCACACATGTGCACAAGAATGTGCACAGGTAGACATGTGTATGGTTAAGACTACCAACCAAACACTTAATTTCTTACAGAGGGAAAGCATCCCCATATGTTCATTTTGCACAGGACTTTGAGTCCATCAACCACATGCCGTATTCATAAGGAAGTCCTACCCTCTCACAGAGAGGTATAGGAAGTGCGGCTTAGAACAGGCATTGAATAAACCAGAACTGCCAATCACTTAGACCTTTAACGCAAGGATGCCTCGTCACCTGGGATGCCAGAGGGAAAAGTGGTCAATCAACCCAGTGATTTTCCTGCTATTCTATGAGCCAGCCTTTCTGAATCCCCCAAAATCCTGAGCACTGTTCAGGCCCTACTCCTAGCTTAGTCTCCCAGTGAATAGAGCGCATCCCTATGAAAGAGGCACCAGGTTCTTTGCATCCTCCACCAATAGAATCTACCTTTACACTTATCACAGATCCTTCCTCTGGCCCTAGCCCTGTTCTCTGTTTATAAGCCAATAGAATCCATTCTTATTGCAAAGGCCATCAGCCACAACTTGTACAATGTTTAAATATGTAAGGAAAATAGACGACAGGCTCAGGTCCCAGAGTGTAGTTGGTTGTATTACTTTGTACTCCTGCTCTTTAGTTCTTTGGGGGACCTGCTGCCCAGTGCCCAATAAATACACAGGGAGGCTTATTCTTTCTTATAAATGCCCAAACTTAGCTTGGCTTGTTTCTACCCAGCTTTTCCTAAATTATCTCATCCACCTTTTGCCTCTGGGATTTTACCTGTCTCTGTTTCTGTATACCTATCTTTACTTCTTACTCCATGTCTTCTTACTTACTTCTTACTGTGTGGTGGGTGACGGCCCTTTCTTTTCTCACTCCTTCTTCTCTTGCTCCTTCTTCTCTTTTTCTCCTTCTATTTATTCTCTCTGCCTCCTACCTTGCTATAGGCCATTCAGCTCTTTGTCATACCAATTGGGTGCTTCAGACAGGCCAAGTAACACAGCTTCACAGAATTAAACAAATGCAACATAAAAGAATGCAATGGGCTGGAGAGATGGCTCAGAGTTTAAGAGCACTGCTTGCTCTTCCAAAGGTCCTGAGTTCAATTACCAGCAACCACATGGTGGCTCACAACCATCTGGAATGAGGTCTGGTTCCCTCTTCTGGCCCACAGGCAGGCAAACCACTGTATACTTAATAAATAAATGAATCTTTTAGAAAAAAAGAATGCAACACATCTTTGCATCATTAAACAAATGTTTTACAGCATAAACAAATGTAACACATCTTAATATTGTACAACAACCGGAGACCTTGGCTGAGTACTGGCAATGAAGGCACTGTCAGCAAGGCAGTGGTGGTGCACACCTTTAATCCCAGCACTTGGGAGGAAGAGGTTGGTAGATCTCTGCGAGTCTGAGGCCAGCCTGGTCTACAGAGCTAGTTTCAGGACAACGAGGGCTACACAAAGAAACCCTATCTTGAAAAAAACAAAGTGGGGGGATGGAGCTGCCCCGAGTTTTCATTCTTATCTTTTCCCAGTTCACTTTCCTGCCAGTGGGAATAGCTGCAGGAACTCCCGACAGAAAGACACTGTGCTGGGAAGTGAGCTGACATCCATCGCACTGAGGTTGTGGTGTTGACACCATGCCTGCTGCTCCACCTTCTTCTCTGCCTCTGGCCTGAGACCAGGCAGCCTGGCTACTGACTCTCACTACCAACTTCCCTTCATCTTCTAAGGTCTAAGGGACTCCTTCCTCTGCCATTTTTGCCAGATCACAGGTAGGAGCTTATGGAGTTGAGGGAGAAGAAGAGGGAGAGGGTCCCATATAACAGGAGAGTCCCAGAAATAGGGCTCTTTTCAAGCTGCTAGTCGGGGGTGGGGGGGTGCTTTTAAAAGAACTTATAGCAGAAACTAGAGTGGGTGTGGGAGGAGGGTGAGCAGTTAGTCCAGGGCCCAATGAGATGGGTGATGGACTATGATATGAAACCATAAGCCAAATAAACCCTTTCCTCCCAAACTTGCTTTTGGTCATGGTGTTTCAATGAAGCAATAGTAATCCCAACTAAGACCAGGAGATAGCAAAGAAACAGAAAGCAGAACCCTCTCTTGACGTTCTGAGAACTGCTGATTTGGGGGTCCCTGCCCCCCTTGACCAGTTCCTATCCCCTGTTCTTATCAAAAGCTGCCCTCTCACACAGATGCACACTAACTAACCCCTGGTCAGGTTCCTACTGAACAGTCAGTAAATACAAGGCGAGAATCTCAAGTCAAGCCTACCCAGCCTAGGCCTTCAATCATGTCTCTGCACTATGCCCACACACCCATTGTCCACTACTGGGAGACAAGGCTATCGACAGGTACGCTGCAAGTAAAAAAGCTAACAGAGATGTTCTCCATTATCACAAATGGAGATGCAAAAATAGATGTCTACAGCCCCAACAAAAAGATGAACAAAGAGAGGAGGATGCCATCCCCACCCTCAGGGGCCAAGAGATACTGCAGATGGTGGTCATTCCCCTAGGAAAAGGCTTTCCCAATTCTCACTTGTCACACTAGGCTTACAAGGATCAGAAGCAACAACACAAACCCATAGCAGGCCATGTGCCAGAAGTGCAGGACTGAACCCGCAAGCAGAGCGCTGATGAGAAGGATGAGGGTGTTTAAGTCACGCAGGAAGCTGGCTTGGCTGCAGCAGCCCAGGGCTTTGCAATGTAAGGTCAGTGACCTCTGTACTCAAGTCCCTCTTAAAATAAACAAAGGAAACTCCTGCTGAGTTACAGACTCCAAGAAATGAATCTGCACTGCTCACTGTGGATGTGAGGGGAAGAAAACAACCCTAAGGAATGTCTTATGTGCCGATCCCTACTCCGAAATACAAAAACACAACTTCAACCAGATACAGAAGAGACTCCTGGGAGACGGAGCAGGGAGGCTCAGGGAGATGCTCCAAACATCCAGCCCAGGCACTGACCTGCCATCTCACTTGGGGCTAACAGGAAAGAGCAAGTTGTGCTCATGAGACAGTGGCTGCCCCTCAGCCAAAAGGGGTGCAGGCATTTTCCTGAGAACTTCAGACACCTTCAGAGGTGTAACTGGCCTGGCAGGGATGAAGACATTCAAGGGACACCTGTGTCCCTGAATTTATCAAACGACAAATTCCTTCAGGGAATTGGAATTAGCTAGAACTCTCAAGCTGGAGAAACAGAATGCTTAGGCCAGCCAGAGGAGAAACTTTTTCTACCAGAGAAAAATGTACAACCTGCCAGACGACCTACAGAAGATAGAACAACTGGTCAAAGAAATGTACAACCTGCCAGACGACCTACAGAAGATAGAACAACTGGTCAAAGAAATGTACAACCTGCCAGACAACCTACAGAAGATAGACAACCAATCAAAGAAATGTACAACCTGCCAGATGACCTACAGAAGATAGAACGAGAAGTCAAAAGTGGGCACAGCCACCCATTGCCAGGACTGCTATCTTAGCTATTTTAATTGGTTTACTGAGGGCAGATGCTGAACATGTGTTACTAGAGCACAGGCTGTGGCTCTAATCCGTAACAGCTGGCTCTGGGGATTCTTGGCTGCTCTGAGCAGTGAGAAAATGCCATCCTCCACCATGCTGTAGGCCTAGTGTGGAAAGCACCTATTGTTGGTAAACCAAGACCCAACCACACTCCAAAGAGAGATGATCCCTGAGCCTGCAGCAGCTCAGCACCAGAAGCCGTGCCATCACCACCCAGCAAATGTGACACACTGTTACCAGAGTCCGGTATCCTTTATAAAGCCTGCACCTGCACAGCTTCTCTTCCTTTTCCACCCTCTCTCAGGCTGCCTTTCATGTTTCCCCACATACCCTGCCCCAATAAATCTCTTTTATGAGGTCTATTATGTGGTGTGATATTTGCGACATTCCTTGGCCCTCCAATCACCCAGGAGGCAGAGGCAGTGGATCCCTGTGAGTTCAAAGCCAGCCTGGTCTACACAGCAAATTCCAAGCTACACAGCATGTTCCAGGCCGGCCAGGGCTACACAATGAGACCCTGTCTCAAAACCAAAAAAAAAAAAAAAAACAAAACACTGCAATTATAATCCAGGCCATGCCCAAAAGGGAAGACCTGGGAAGTACACTCCCAACGTCCAAATGTCACATATACTAACATTTTGACAATAATGGGATCCTGTTGCACATACCATCTCATAATCTACTTAATTTCACAATTTCCCATGGCAAAAAGCCAAACCCAATTTACTGATAATTGAATTAATGACCATTAACGTGCATTAATAATAACTGAACAATACCAATGGCTAGTGAGTGGCGCATGCCTTTAATCCCAGCACTGGAGAGGCAGAGGCAGGAGGAACTCTGGGAGTGTGAGGTCACCCTGGTCTATGGAGGGCCTATGGTTGGATATTTAAGGTTTTTTTTACTATCCCAATACTGTGTGAGTATTCTTGAATATATTATTTCCTCACGTGTGTGATTTTTTAATAGTGTTCAGGATAAACTCCAAGAAGTGCTATTGAAAGATGCAGGCCCTGAAGTTTAACTTGTAGAGGGCTACTCTGAACATGAGGAACAGAGGTGCTGCCTGCCCCCACTTTTAATCCATCATCTGGAGGCTTTGGCTTGTATGTCTGTTAATTCTTTCATTTCCTTACCCACATAGGAAACAAAGCAGATTTATAGTCTGTGGTGATCCTGGCAGGGTCTCAGGTCCCTTTGGCATCTGGGCCTCTAAGGAATTGCTGAGCCCATGAGTATGTTCATGCGCACATTTACATGTGTGTGTATGTGTGTGCATGAGGGTAGCTATGGGAAGCAACTCCTGGCTCTGCCATGCCCCATCACTGACATGTGAATCCTAGGTCTGTTTTCCATCTGCATGCCACCTGCCACCACCAAGAACTGTGTGAAGTTATGGAATGTGTTGGCATACATCATAAAACTGTTGTCACTGAGATGAAGCTAATTAAATTAAATCACTGTTTTTCAAATAGAGCATGCCTTATTGAGAGAACAACTGCTCCCTGCAAACACTGCAATGTTTTGTTACGGGTGCCTGGAGGGCTCCTCAAATGGAATTCTCAAAAATTCTGTATTCTGCTGACATCTAGTGGGCCTAAAAATAGCCTCCAGGCATGAAAATAAGAAGAAGGTTCATAAGTGGACCACTGGCATGGCCTAGAATAGTAACCGCCTACCACTGTAAAGTCAATACTTGTCTTGCAAGCAAAAGGATCTCACATATTTTTTCTATTCTGTGTGTATGTATGTGTACATGTTTGCATGTGTGCACATGTGTACATGTTTGCATGTGTGCACATGTGTGCATGTGAAGGTAAAAGGTCAGCCTCTGATGTCTTCCTCAGCCGTTCTGCACCTTGCTGTCTCCTGAGGCAGGGCCTCTCACTGAAGCTGGATGTCACAGACTCTGCAAGGCTGGCTGACCAATGAGTCCCATCCTGCCCCTGCCAGTGTTGGGGTTACAGTGAGTCTCACCCTGACCCTGCCAGTGTTGGAGTTACAGTGAGTCCCACCCTGCCCCTGCCAGTGTTGGGTTTACAGTGAGTCTCACCCTGACCCTGCCAGTGTTGGAGTTACAGTGAGTCCCACCCTGCCCCTGCCAGTGTTGGGGTTACAGTGAGTCTCACCCTGCCCCTGCCAGTGTTGGGGTTATAGTGAGTCTCACCCTGACCCTGCCAGTGTTGGGGTTA
>NC_022020.1:6064930-6071890 GCF_000317375.1 Microtus ochrogaster
CCCTGCCAGTGTTGGGGTTACAGTGAGTCCCACCCTGCCCCTGCCAGTGTTGGGGTTACAGTGAGTTCCACCCTTTCCTGCCAGTGTTGGGGTTACAGTGAGTCCCACCCTGGCCCTGCCAGTGTTGGGGTTACAGTGAGTTCCACCCTCTCCTGACAGTGTTGAGGTTACAGTGAGTCCCATCCTGCCCCTGACAGTGTTGGGGTTACAGTGAATCCCACCCTGCCCCTGCCAGTGTTGGGGTTATAGTGAGTTCCACCCTCTCCTGCCAGTGTTGGGGTTACAGTGAGTCTCACCCTGCCCCTGCCAGTGTTGGAGTTACAGGCATGCACTTCATTATTTTTTAGTTCACTACTTAGGGCAAAAGTAAGATTTAATAAGCCACTCTTCTAGACTAGATCAGTATTTTATGCACAACACAAATTATAAAATAATAAAGTGACGGATAATGGATAAAAAGAGGCCATTTATCTAAGAGAGCAAAGAGAGGTGCATGGGAGAGTTTGGAGGGAGGAAAGCAAAGAGGGAAATGATGTAATTAAACTATAATCTCAAAAAAATTAAAAAATTTTTAAATAAAAATAATTTTAAAAAATCGAAAGGCCATGAGTTGTTTTCCATGCACTCTGTTTGCTGCTAAATCTGTAAACCGAGATGTGAGCTCTAAGCTCTTCCTCCACCAAGCCTCTGCACAGACATCATGGATTCTAACCTTCCAGAATGGTAAACCCCAAATAAACCCTTCCTACTGTAGCTGCTTTGGTCCTGGTGTTACCACAGCAACAGAAAGTGACGAACACATTGGTATTGTTCTTAACTGCTCTGTAAGTAGAAAATAATAATAAAAACTCCCACTGGGCAGTGAGTGGCACAAGTCTTTAATCCCAGCACTCAGGAGGCAGAAACAGGTGGATCTCAATGAGTTCAAGGCCAGCCTAGTCTATAGGGTGAGTTCCAGGACAGGCTCCAAAGCTACAGAGAAACCTTGCCTCAAAAAACCAAACAAACAAAAAATTTCCCAAAAGATATTTAAAGCTCTTCAGTAAGCTCTCTGTAGTGATCTTTAGCCCTAAAACAAAGGCGAATTAATATGGTATTGTGGCTGCATCTGATAATTTAATCTCATATTACTGACACTGTTCAAGATTTATCTTACTATAAAATCACTGAATCTCAAGGTTGGAAAGGAACTAAGAGACCAAACAACTCAAGCACGCATTCAAGTTTCCTAGTGGTAAAATAGATATGTAAAGCAAGTGTACATGAGTCATGAGCCAGTCACAAAGAGGCTATGATACCTTAAACTGCTGTTGAGCTCCACACAACCCAGTTTCCACGACAAATGAAGCAAAAGTCCACCGATGAGTGTCTGCCACCTGGAACGGATGAATGTCCAGATGAGTTACTCCAGGCCTACAGAGCCCAGTGCCATCCGGCCAGGACAGACCTGCTGATGGCCGCTAATATGTATCAGCAACCCTTCTACACCTCGCTTTCCCCGTTTTCCCAGCTCTTCTCTAATTCTGTAGACAATGTCCCATCTCTACTCCTTTGAATCCAGCTCTCCAATACGTGTTGATATTCTTATTTGCCTCTTCTCCTTCTAGACATTTCCTGAACCTTATTCATAGCCATAGATATGGATGACTTCCAGATCCCTGTTCTCATCCAGATACTTGTACCCTGAAATTCCATAGCCTCCCAATCATGTCACATGCAAAATGCTGTCTTAGACATTTCCTGAGCCTGGTCATCATCCTACTGCCCTCAGTCAGCCAGCTGGGGTAGCACCTCAACCTTCTCCCTAACCCTTCCTCTGGCTTCACTGCCCTCATCTACTTGGCAAAATCGTCATAATTTTATTTTTCCCCATAACAGTGTTCACATCCTAAGCCACCTCCCTAGTTTTTGTTGTAATTTAGTCTTTCCTATGGTGCATCTGGCCCTTGGTGGTATGGGACAATTCTGTATTCTGTCAATTACGTTTTAAATAAATGCTGATTGGTCAGTAACCAGGCAGAAAGTATAGGCAGGACAACCAGACAGGAAGTAGAGGCGGGGAAAGGAGAACAGTAGTATTCTGGGAAGAAGGAAGCTCTTTCTGCAGTCCTGCCCAGACCACGGAAGAAGCAGGATGTGACCTGCCCCGCTGAAAAAGGTACTGAGCCATGTGGCTAACTTAGATAAGAACAGTGGGTTAATATACATTACAAGAGTTAATAAGAAGCCTGAGCTAATGGGCCAATCAGTTTATAATTAATATAGACCTCTGTGTAATTTTCTCTGGGGGCTTACCGGCTATGGGAACTGGGTAGGACATAAACCCCAACAAGCCGGTCCTCATGTGACACCTTAGCGTCCTATAAAGACCCCCCAGGGTTGTCCCCACCATCCATTCTCTACCTTGTAGCAGTTTTTTCTAAGCAGCTAATTAAACCATGTCACTGACTTGTTTTAAAAATGGTTGATCCTTCCTCAGCCCTTAGCCTCTTCACAGCCCCATACACCTGAGGTCATGAAGTTCACTAGAGGAACAGTGCTCTTAGCAATATAGTCAGGGGCAGCATGTGTTAGAACATTGCCCTCTCCCACTGTGCAAAGCACATCAAAATGCCAAACGAACGGGACATGGTGGAACATAACTGTAACCCCAGCACTTGGGAGGCTGTGAGGGAGAGATGGCTCTGTGGTTAAGAGTGTTCTCTTCTCTCCCAGAGGGCCCCCTTCAGATCCCAGCACCAAGCTGGGGCTCATAGCTGCCAGTTCCAGGAGACCCAATGGCCTCCTCAGTCACTACACACACACACACTTATAAAACTAAACCTTTAAAAAGGGAGGGGGTTGTGAGTTCACCGGCATCTCCTGGAGATGATAGGCAATAATTACAAGTATTCTCTTCAGTGGTGTTTCTTATCCTTATTCTAGGGCTCTAAGTAGTATTCAACTTCTAAAGCTACCTAAATGCAGCAAGTCCCCATGTCCCCTTTAAATATTGCACCCATAAAGGAGCCCCTGTGTGTGAAGCCTCATGGTGGGTCCGGGACTCCCTCAGCCTCGTGAGGCTCACGTCCTCCTGACAGGTCTTAGCACTGCCATTCTACTTTACACTGATTGTAATCTGGACATTCTAATTCACCATGATCATGGCCATGTCACATCCATGTCCAGGGGTCATATATGACGGCACTCTGACCTCTTAGGTCACTCTCAGTGTTCAGCTTAGTCACCTCTATACTCTAGATGACTCATATATTTAAGACTGTATTTTAGTCCCAAATGACCTGAGACACCTCACCTCAGAAATGACTGTATTATACCTATGTGTTATGATACTAACTGAGAACCCTTGGTCTCCAGGACAAAGTCTCTTATACGTGACTACCAGCCCTCGTGATTTGGGCCAGTCCCCTCCCCCCAGGAGATGCTCTCACACAGCCTGCAACCTTGAAATATGCCAGGCTATTTCCTTCTTTATAGAATTTGTGGGTACTACCCCATTACCCATAGTACCCCCTTTTCCTCATGCTTTAGGAGGCAACTGGTCAGTAGTAAGAATTATTGCTTCACTGCCAGCCAAGAATGGAGCAACTAGCTCATGCCATGAACCAGCCTGCTCTAAGAGTGGAGGTCTGAACCTGGTCGATTCGCCCCAGAGACATGTAGTAGTGTTTGGAGACTTTTTTAAGACAAGGTTTCTCTGGGTAGCCCTGGTTGTTCTTGAACTCACTCTGTAGACCCAGCTGGCCTCGAGCTCACAGAGCTCTGCCTGCTGAGTTCTGGGATTAAATGCGCTCGCTCATCACTACCCCTCAGCTTATATTTACATTTATGTTTATATTTAATATTTATTATTTTATATGCTTGTGTAGTATGTCTGCAGTCCCTTTGGAGGTAAGGCATGGATGTAGGATCCTCTGGAACTAGAGTTACAGATAGTTATGAGCTACCATGTAGGTGCCAGGAACTGAACCCTGGTTTTTCACAAGAGCAATGAGTGCAGTGGTGGTGCATGCCTTTAATCCCAGCACTCAGAAGGCAGAGGCAGGGGGATCTCTGAGTTTGAGGTCTGCCTGATCTATACAGTGAGTTCTAGGTCAGGGCTACATAGATAAATCCTGTCTCAAAAAACAACAACAACAACAATGTGGTAAGATGGCTGAGCAGGTGACAGTACTTCCCACCAAACCCAAGCACCCACATGGCAGAAGGAGAGCCAACTCCTGGAAGTTATCCTCTGACTTCCACCCCTCAACTCTGGCACATGTACACACAAAAATAAATAGATACAAATAAAAGTAAAATTTCAAAAGTGATGGAGGAAGGTCATTGGTTAAGTAATAAAGAAACTGCTTGGCTTCATAGGTTAAAACATAGGTGGGAGGAGTAAACAGAACAGAATGCTGGGAGAAAGAAGCTGAGTCAGTGAGTCGCCATGATTCTCCCACTCCAGGCAGACGCAGGTTAAGATCATTCCTGGTAAGCCAGCTCTTGGGCTACATAGATTATTAGAAATGGGCTAGTCCAGGTGCGAGAGTTAGCCAAGAAAAGGCTAGATATAATGGGCCAAGTGGTGTTTAAAAGAATACAGTTTCCGTGTAATTATTTCTGGTAAAGCTAGCCGTGCGGGTGGCCGGGTGCCGGGGACGCAGCCCGCCGCTCCTATTTCAACACAAAAGAGCAATGAGCAAGCACTCTCAACCACAAAGTCATTTCTCCATCTCCCAAACATATTTTAAAAAGAAGCAGAAAGGATGAGGTCTATGCACATTTAAATGGCATAATGCTTTAAAAAAGTCAGCCCTAGGGCTTCCCCTAAAGAATTCACAAAAGCTACCCAAAAGGGCCCATAGAAGACGAACTTTATATTGTTTTAAGGATCCAAAGGCAAAAGGGAGGATTAAGCGATAAATGGGCATATTAAAAGTTGGTTAACTATTGAGGGAGGTACGATTTTCTCAGAGTGATCATATGCTTAAGTAAACTGACAAGAGCTAGAAGCTTTATCAAACTTCTAGGAATAGCTAGCTACATGGTATCTCCATGAATTAAAATAATCATAAATGGAAATGTGATATAAGTGATCGCAAAAGAAACATGTTTATCAATAAAATAAAGCATTTAAATAGTAAAATTATAAATAAAAGGTAAAAAACAAATTGCAAAAAAATTTACAATGAATATCATGATCAAGAGGTTGTACACTTTTATTTAATTTTTTATTTTATTTTGTGTGTGTGCGTGTGTGTGTGCGCCCAAGGGGACCAGAAGAGGACATCAGATTCCCTGGACCTGAAGTTACAAGTAGTCTCAAGTTGGCCTGATATGGATGCTGGGAGCTGAATTCTGCTCCTTTCAAGCACTTTTGAAGTCAGCGTCTCCAGCCCTGGTGGTTATACCCTTAAAGTGTTAAAAAAGAAAAAAAAGTACTAAAATCAGGCCTGGTGGCTCAGGCTGAGGCAAGATCACAAGTTCAAAGCCTGCCTGGGCTACAGACTGAGTTTAAAGCCAGCCTGAGTAACTAAGAAAAGCTTTAAGGGCTGTGGTATCGATGGGTAGTGAAGAGCATCTCCTGGGCCCAATCACCTGTACCAAACACAAAGTGCACCAAATTAATAAGAAAAATGCTACAACCTCAGTGAAACTAAGTGGGCAAAAGGCACAAATAGAAATTCACTGAAAACAAATACTAAGCACAAGAAAACTATCTGACTTCATGAATAAGTATGTTATTTGTGCATGCAATCTGGAGAAAGGAAAAAATAAGAGTCATACCGGTTGGATATGGTATTACAGAAACGTACATAAGCATGCAAGGTTAGAAGGTAAACTGGGGCTGGAGAGATGACTCAGTGGTTAGGAACACTGGCTCAGTTCCCAGAACCCACAACAGGCTATAATCCTAGCTCCAGGAGTTCTGATGCCCTCTTCTGAACCCTGGGGACAGCAAGAACATGGTATACATACATACATACATACATACATACATACATACATACATACATACATACATACAGGCAAAACATTCATGCACATGAAACAAAATAAATCTTTAAAAAAAGAAATTTATAAAATATTTTTAAAAACGATTTAATTCCAGCACTTAAGAGGTAGTGGCAGACAGGCAAACTCAGTAAGTTTGAGGCTAACATGTTCTACATATCGAGTTCCAGAACAGCCAGCCAGAACTATGTAGAGAGACCCTGTCTCAAAAACATAAATAAGAGAAAAGAATGGGGGAGGGAGAGAGGGAAGGAGGGAGGGAGGGAGAAGAAAGCTAAAGAAGTTTGTAGGACCCAGGCATGAGAAGCTTAACAGGAGCAGAGCACCAGAGGAAGTTCTTAACTTCCAACCATCATCACCTGCCGGTGTAGGACCCAGCCATGATGAGCTTAAAGGAGGCCTGGATCTCAGTAGTTTACCCTGAGGCAATACCTGGTTGCAGGAAGGACCACAAACTGAGATTACCCAGACACCAGGCCATCCAAAGGAAATTCCTAATGTTCAAAGGAAATTCCTAATGTTCCAACCATTGTAGATAGGATCACCTGCCAGCACACATCCCTCAGGACACCCCTAGACAATCAGGTGTCCTGAACCTTGGAAATCCCTCACCCCCACCTTTACTACTATAAAAACCCAACTATAACTGAGCTCAGGGCTCTCCAATTGATTTATTCCAATATGTTGGACACAGGATAGCCTGAGTTTGCAAACTTGTTTAGAATAAAGGCTCTTTGCTTTTATATACAAGACTCAGTCTCCTTGTTGGTTTTGGGGGAACTTTGCGAACCTGGGCATAACAGTTCTTATACCAAATTTCTTAAGTGGGAATATGCAGAAAGTCATTCCAAGTTTTACAGGATCACATACAAAAATGTCTGAGGCTTTCAGGCTTCCTGGGGAAGGACATGAGTCAGTGTCTGCTGAAGAGAAAAATCCAACAGGTCCATTTTATCTGGT
>NC_022020.1:6072030-6072777 GCF_000317375.1 Microtus ochrogaster
TGCTTTCAGGCTTCCTGGGGAAGGACATGAGTCAGTGTCTGCTGAAGAGAAAAATCCAACAGGTCCATTTTATCTGGTGTGGATCCTGGCCTAACAGCACCGAGACTTCGATGACCGCTATCTGAGTTGCTCTTCAGAAGGACTCAGGGCCTTTGCACAGACACACCTAGCAACCAGGAAGGTCCCAGATGGCTGAGAAGCACTCAGGTAATGGTTCCTTCAAACATCTCTAGAGACGATAGGCAGAACCTGGCTTGCTAAATTAGGTGTCTCTTGTGTAACAATAAAGAGGCTTTTACAAAGCCACAAGGCAGTTAGTCATCAGAAGCTATTTCCCTGCTGCTGCTGCTGTTGCTAGGCCATTAAGCAAGCTGGGGCGACCTTAGTAACACAAAACACCAAAAGCCTGCTAACAAAATGGGTAAACTATAGTGTCTCTAGTTGCTGCTGAACCTATGGGTTCAGTTGGAGCCTCCAGGCTGCCCCTGTAAGCTCAGGAAAGCCTGGATCCTCCTGCTCATAGAGTCACATTTGCATCAGCTGCTCATGTTTTTGATTTTACCATACGTGGATAGGGAGAAACATCAACACCCCTCACCTACAATCTAGAAAACTTCCCTGGCCTGGTTCTCTGAGGTCAGTGAACCTGCCCTGGAGTTGCTTTGCTCACTTCAGCTGCTGTTATACTTCTTCAATTTGGCTTGATCTGGCCTGGGGAGGGAGAAGGGAGAAAACCTAGTATAGTTC
>NC_022020.1:6072877-6118885 GCF_000317375.1 Microtus ochrogaster
TTTTCGAGACAGGGTTTCTCTGTAGTTTTTGGTGTCTGTCCTGGAACTAGCTCTTGTAGAACAGGTTGGCCTCGAACTCACAGAGATCTGCCTGCCTCTGCCTCCTGAGTGCTGGGATTAAAGTCGTGCACCACCGCCCGGCCCTAAAACTGTTTTAAAGAACTCTCTAAGACATTGTTGGACATTTCCTACAAATGCATATGCAGGTAGTTGAATTATTTGCCCTGGGAGCTGGAGAGATGAGTGGTTAAGAACACTTGCTGCTCTTGCAGAGATCTAGAATTCGATTCCCAACACCCATGACAGATGGCTCACAACTACCCGGAACTCCAGCTACAATGCCTTCTTCTGGCCTCCAAAGGTTCTTTATTCATGTGTCATATACACACAAATACACACAAACATACAGATTTTAAAAAACAAAATCTGGGGGAAAAAAAAGATACTCACCCTTGGAATAATGTAGGATAGGTGAATTTCAGGACCGACAGGACATACTGAAAACAAACACAAGACTGATGAATATTTTGAATGACAGAAAATTAATAGAGCATATAATAATAATCCTATTGAAGAAATCTGAGTATTCTATATAAAGGCCTTCATTTCCCCCAAGTCTGAATGGGCAAAAGAATGGCCCTCTAAGTTATACTGAAGGGAACAGCTGGGGTAAGATTATATTTTTGTTTTGTTACTGTTTGCTTGTTTGTTCTTAAAACAGGATCTTATCTGTAACCCACCCTGGCCTAGAACGTGCCATGTAGCCCACCCTGACCTAGAACGTGCCATGTAACCCACCCTGGCCTAGAACGTGCCATGTAGCCCACCCTGACCTAGAACTTGCCATGTAACCCATCCTGACCTAGAACGTGCCATGTAGCCCGCCCTGACCTAGAACGTGCCATGTAACTCAGGATCCAAGTAATCCTTTGGCCCTGGCTTGCTAAGTACTGGAATTACAGGTAAACCCTGATTCTTTTTTAATTCTTTGTTGTGTATAATTTATTGATATAATATACATATGTGTACATTTTCATATGTGTGATTGTGGCTTAGCACTTGTGTGGAGGTCAGAGGACAACCTTAGATGTTATTCTGCCTTCCACCTTGCTTGAGATAGGTCTTTTGCTATTCACCATTGCATATGCCGGGCTAACTGACCCATGAGCTGCTTCCTATCTTGCTACAGGAGTGTAGACACACACTGTCACATCAGGCTTCCCTTGTGTCTGCCTCCTATCTTGTTTTAGGGGTACAGACACACGCTATTACATCAGGCTTCTAGTGGGCTCTAGGGATCTGAACTCAGGTCCTCACACTAGCGAGGCAAGCACTTTTACCTGAGCACCTCTTCAGCGTTTCTATAAGTCTTTGATCAGATTTACAGACCTTTATAATGGAGGGATTGTATTTTGTCTTTGGAGATATCTTTTTCTAGTATAAACACTTTATTTATTTATGGTCTAAAGCCATTAAATACTTTAGGAAAGGACTCTGTTAATTCTCCAAACTATCTTAAAAAAAATTAAAATGATGCAGCCAAGACAGGTACAGTGACACACCCCTTCAAGCCCAGTGCTGAGGAGGCAGATGCAGGAGGAGCTCTGTGAAGTCAAGGCCAGCCTGATCTACAAAGCTAGCTCCAGGCCAGCTGAAGATACAGTGAGACCCTGCTCAAAAGAAAGGAGAGAAGAAAAGGAAAAGGAAAGTAGGGAAGGAGAGCGGGGAGGGGGGAAAGAGGGAGGGATTAAATAGTAAGAACCAATGGTATTGAGGATGTTCACAGAAGTATCTTCCCTGGCCTATTCAAAACTCTCCCTGAATAAGTTCCTACATGTTCCGATTACAGATCACTTCCTGTACTGCGTTCACTTGCATCATTCAGTGTGCCCCACCCTATTTTTCCCTGATGCTTCTATTCTGAACTAGAGAAAGGATGAAGAGAGGACTGGGCATGGCCTGAACACCTACAACAACCTTAATTACAATACCAGTATTTCCTCAATGTGTCGTGTGCTGAGCTTTAGTTCACAAACTGAGGGAGATCTAAGATGCTGATGCTCCGGAGGGGTGTAGGTCAGTGGCTGAGCATATATCTAACATGTGAAGCCCTGGGTTCTGTCCCTAGTATAACAAAATAAAACAAAGTACTGAAGCTCTCATCTCTTTTTTTTTTAAAGAGGCAAAAGCCTCTGAATTTGAGATCCAAGACAGCCAATCTCGAAAAACAAGAAAGGAAGGAAAGAAGGGAGGGAGGAGGGAGGGAGGAGGGAGAGAATTGAACTTTAGCTCTAAAATATCTCTGAGCTAGGTAATCCCCGCACTCAGGAGGCAGAAGGAGGATTCCAACCCAGCCTTGATCACACAGCAAGGCCCTATCTTAATGGGGAAGAGGGTAGGGCTGGTGAGATGGCACTAACCACCAAATCTAATGAATGACCTGAGTACACTCTGAACTGACTTCTGCAAGATGCCCTCTGACCTCTACCAGTGTCCCATGGTAGGTACACCCTAACACATACAAACATTAATTAAATAGACAAAGGCTGGAGAGACGGCTTGGCAGTTAAGAACTACCTACTGGCTACTCTTCCAGAGGATCTAAACACATGACGGCTCTCACAATCATCTGTAACTGCAGTTGCAGAGTATCATATGCAGTCCAGGCTCTGCACACTGCAACACACGCTGCACAGACATACATGCAAGCGAAACAGCCATATGCATAAAATAAAAATAAATCTTTTTTAAATTAAAATAATAATAAATAATAGCTGGGCGTGGCGGTCCCACTGTAAATCCCACAGAACTTGGGCGGTAGAGGCAGGAGCATCCACTAAACTCAAGGCAACTTCCCACTCTTATCAAAATAGGAGTTTCTGCCTCTCAAAATTTTAAACCCTTGGATATAGCGGAAATGCTTGAAAAGGAGATAAAGACTAAATGAGTCAATCTGTGGAGTGAGGGCTGATAATCTTTTACACTGCTTCTGGAACTGTGGGTCCTGGGGCTGAAGGCTCTTGGGGGCGGGGCAGAATGTTTCTACCTTCAGTTCTTCTTTCCCTGAGGGAAGAGCAGAATCTGTTAGCTTTCTGATAGTTTGCGTATGTATGTATTTATTAACTTGAGACAGGGGTTCAAGTAACCCAAGCTGGCCTCAAACTCGCAAGGTAGCTGAGGATGACCTTGAAACCCGCATCCTCCAGCCTACACCTTCCAAGAGCTGAGAGTGTAGGTGAGTGTTGGGGATGGAGCCCGAGGCTTTGCGCACGCACGGCCACATCCTCCTCTTGAAGACAATCCTCCAAGTCGGAAACGAAGTTCCGGGGAGGCGGACTCAGAGTCGGTTTCCTCGCGGTCCCCATCCGGACCAGACAGCCCGGGGCAGCTTCTGTGACCTGGACCGCACGGCTCGCAGCCCACGCGCAGTGGCGTCCGCCCGCACGCTCACCTTGTTCGTGAGGTGAGAAGCCAGGTAGCAGGTGCAAAAGGTGACGCCGAGCAGGGAGCGCCTCCCGATCATCTGTCAACTCGCTCGGCTCCCCGGGAGAGGCTGCGCCCACCGGCCGGAACCCACCCAGCCGCCTCGGTCTCTGCCGCCCTGCCACGAGGCTCCGCTCCGCCAATCAGCGAGCAGCTCGCCCGGGCGCTGCCTCCTTAAAGGGGCCGCTCCTGCTAGGACACCTCAGCTTCGCCTCCGGCCCCGGGTCCTCTGAAAGGCGAGACCTCTCTAGCTGCCGGTGGTAGAAAATGGTGAAAAAGAAAGTAAGCACGTTACCACCAAAGACGTCACGGCATTTCTTATGGTTTGAAGAAAAACAGCCATAGCTATTACTGAATGACTGGATGAAAATGCTCGAGGCTTTACCGAATTTTTCCAATTTTCTACGTTGCTTCCGTTTAATTTTGGCAAAAACACAAACAAATTAGCCACGGTTGAAGTTAATTTTAAAGTAACTAGAGAGATGGTTCAATGGTTAGGAGTGGATATTGCTCTTGAAGAGGACTGCAGTTCGGTTCCCAGCATCCACCTCAGAGGATCCTGCCGGACTCAACAAGTGCACAAGAACAAAAGTACATTCTGAAGTACAACATGCACATAACCAAAAATAAAGTAAATCCAGAAATACTCTTAACAGAAGCTTGAAAACGGAACTTATCTGTAGGTAGTGCCCGAGACCTGTAATCCCAGCAGGCGGGGTAAGGACGCAAGTAAATTCAAAGGTCACCTGGACTGCTAAGGGGATCCAAAGCCATTTGGGGCTGTGTGGCTTTGAGCCACAGACAGGAAGGGAGATCGTCTTTTTCAAAGCAAAATTTTAAACGTAGCCTGGGTCGCCAGGGCAGGAAATTAACGCTGGTTTGGGCGGATAGTAGGAAATGAACAAGAAGACGTTGGTGATTTGCGTGGTTAATAAAAGGTGCCGGTGGGCCAGAGAGGTGGTTCAGCAGGTGAAGGCGCCTGCTGCCAAGACAGACTACTTCAATTCCAGAAAAAAATCAGAAGAAAAGAACGGATATGAAAGTGTGGAGGGGCATCACCGGTGTCCAGGGGAGTGTGAAAAATAGGGGTGGATATCATTAAAATGCATTGCATGCACATGAAAATTTCAAAAAAATTAAATTAAATTAAATTAAAATAAATTAAAATAAACTTTAATTAAAATAGACTTTAAGCTTTGGGTTTTTGGGGTTTTTTTTTTTAATTTTCGAGACAGGGTTTCTTTGTACTTTGTTCCTATTGTGTTAGGTTCAATCTCTGTGATGGCTAGTGTTAACTTGACAGTAATTGAAGTAGGAAGAGCCACCTCAAGCGGAGGCACCACTTTCTCACTGGGTGGTGGAGAAAGGGAGCTAAGGGGGCGTGTCCATTCATTGCTCTCTGTTTCTGCCTGTGCTGTGATTGATAGCTGCTCAAGCTCCTGCTGCCTTGCCTTCTCCACCAGGGCTATACCCCTGACCATGAGCCAGAATGAAACTTCCTCCTGTCAGTTGCTTATGTCATGGAGTCTTTTTATGCTCACAGGAAAGAAGAGACTCAGACATTAGTTTGGCAATTTCCCTAAAGATACAAGAGAGTTCAAATATGTGATTATTGATATTTTGTTACTTGATTTTACTTTAAAGTTCATACTTTTTCAATACCAGAATGTGGACCTGGCTTGTGACCAAACGCAAAACTGCTGGCTAAATATTTATCAACAAATGTTATGAAAGATTATTGTTGGGTTGAAGAGATGGCTCTTCGGTTAAGAGCACTGGCTGCTCTTTCAGAGGTCCTGAGTTCAACTCCCAGCAACCACATGGTGGTTCACAGCCATCTATAGTGGGAGTGGGATCTGATGCCCTTTTCCGGCAATAAAGTTGTATATGAATATAGAGCACTCATACATAAAATAAATAAATCTGTTTGAGGGTTTTTTGTTGTTTTGTTTTTTTAGTTTTTTGAAACAGGCTTTCTCTGTGAAACAGTCCTGGATGTTCCAAAACTCACTTTATAGACAATGCTGGCCTCGAACTCACATAGGTCTACCTGCTTCTGCCTCCCAAGTACTGAAATTAAAGGCGTGTGCCACCATCACCTGGCAAATAAATAAATTTCAAAAAAATATTGTTGTTGTTCCTAAACACATCCAGAAATTCCAATCAAGTGAAACAGAAGAAACCCAGAGCGTATGACAGTTTAAAAAGTTTCTACCACAGGACATGGTGGCAAACACCTTTAATCCCAGGCAGAGGAAAACAGATCTCTGAGTTCAAGGCCAGCCTGGACTATGGAACAAGTTTCAGGACAGCCAGAGGTACACAGAGAAACCCTGTCTTGAAAAACCAAGAAGAAAAAGAAATGAATGTTTCTATCCTAAGTCACAGAACATGTAACTCATATTAGCTTAAATAACAGCAATGTGTTGGTTCATTTAGAGAGTACAAAGTCCTTGTGCTCACAGATAAGCACCAGGGATGTTAAACATGCAGAGCTGTCTCTAAAAAGGAAGAGATGTATAAACTGTTTCCTGCCCAGAAGGCTGGTGTCTTACTTAGGGTTTCTATTGCTGTGAAGAGACACCATGACGCCGGCAACTCTTATAAAGAAAACGTTTAATTGGGAGGATGGCTTACAGTTCAGAGGTTCAATCAGTTATCATCACGGCAGGGAGCATGGCGGCACACAGGCAGAAGTGGTGCTGGAGTTGTAGCTCAGGGTCCTACATCTTGCAAGCAATCAGAAGTTGACTGGGGCAGTAGGCAGTATCCTGAGCATACCTTTGAGGTTTTTAGAAAACCTCAAAGCCCATCCCAACAATGACACACCTCCTCTAACAAGGTCATTCTCACTTCAACAAATCCACTAATAGTGCCACTCCAAAAAAAAAAAAAAAGAATAGATGTGGTTAATACCTGGTGACCTCTGCATTATCTGTACGGCCAGGCTACACCTGACCGCCCACAGACTTTTACAAACAGAACCTGAGGTAGTTAATAGCCTAGTGTACTTTGTGCTAGCTGTGTGATGGAAACCACACCAGGTTCTCTCCCAGACCCTCAAGATGACATGTGTAGTCTATACAGCCTGACTATATTGAAGAGGTGACATGTACTTTGAAAGGAGTTTCAATATAATTATGCCTTAAACTTTGTTGTGCATGCAGGATTGTGTTATACCAGGAAACTTTTTCCCAAACTGTACTGTACTTAAATATGCTTAAAATAAAGTGTTCAGTGTAAGACTCTAGAAGATTGAGCCAGCACAAGCTATTGAGTTGAGTTGAGTTGAACCCGAGTTCCTTCTGGCCTTACATGAATCATTGCTCTGCAGCCCTGGTGTTCGCAGAGACCCAGAGATTCAATGCGTGAACAACTAAAAAATCCACTAGGAAAAAAAAGAAAGAGAGAGAGAGAGAGAGAGAGAGAGAGAGAGAGAGAGAGAGAGAAAAGAGGGAGAGAGGCAGGAAGGCAAGGAAGGAGGAAGAAGAAAAGCCTAGAGTCAGACAAGCTTCTAGAACAGTCTGCTCCAGATATTCGACAATGATGCCACTGGGGACGAGAATGATCACAGACACATGCTTCATTTAAATCCTTAGATGTTTGGGATAATGTTTTAGTACCCTGTGTGAAGATGTGTCTGCTCTTCCTCACCTGCCTAAGGCATTTTCTGATTAGTTTAATAAAGAGCTGAATAGCCAATAGCTAGGTAGAAGAGAACAGTTAGGGCTTCCAGGGAAAGATAGAAAGCCTGGGAAAGAATCTGAGGCTCAGGAGATTCGCCAGCCAGACACAGAGGAAGTAGGTCATGTGGTACTGAGGGGAGCTAACAAAACACACGGCAAAATGTAGCTTAATATAAATAGGTTAATTTAAGTTTTAAGAGCTAGTTGGGATTCGAGACCAGCCTGGTCTACAGAGCTAATTCCAGGACAGGCTCCAAAGCCACAGAGAAACCCTGTCTCGAAAAAAACCAAAAAAAAAAAAAAAAAAAGAGAGCTAGTTGGGAATAAGCCTGAGCTAAGGCCAAGCTTTTATAATTAATAAAAATATCCTCATATTATTCAGGAGCTGGGGTCCAAAGAAACACCTGCAGTGCTTTGGATTTGGTTTTGCACCATCATTGTCAACAGTGACCATTCGTCCTCCTACAGGCTTCCTAGTGCGGGTGATAAGCTCTACAGCAGCCAACTATGTTAGTTAGCATTTCCATCTTGGCAACAAACCTCTGGAAAGATTGATTTGGGCGCAGTTTGTCCTGACTGGGGTGTGACAGCAGAGCAAGTCTGGGCAACAGTACCCATGCCCGGGAGCCTGCCCTTCTTTCCTCCTTCTTTCCAGCCCTAAACCTGTGAGGAATGCTGCCTATGCAGCCTCCTCTTGGCTGATCTTTCCTAGAAATGCTTCACAGAATACTTGGGGCATGCTCTCCTCACCCTGCTGACAGTCAAGGTTACCCATCACATTGACCAGCAAAGGTGGCTCAGCAGGTATTGTAAAGACATTTCTTCAAAAACCTGGCAACTTAGGTCCAATCCCTGAAACTCATGTAAAGGTGGAAGGAGAAAACCAATTCCCACAAGTTTGACACTTTAAATTTTTATTGAGCTCTGTATTTTTCTCTGCTCCCCTCCCTAACTCTCCCCTCCCCTTCAACCCTCTCTCAAGGTCCCCATGCTCCCAATTTACTCAGGAGATCTTGTCTTTTTCTACTTCCCATGTAGATTAGATCCATGTAAGTCTCTCTTAGGGTCCTCATTGTTGTCTAGGTTCTCTGGGATTGTGATTTGTGGGCTGTTTTTCTTTGCTTTATGTTTTAAAACCACTTATGAGTGAGTACATGTGATAACTGTCTTTCTGTATCTGGGTTATCTCACTCAAAATGTGTTTTCTAGCTCCATCCATTTGCCTGCAAAATTCAAGATGTCATTTTGTGTGTGTGTGTGTGTGTGTTACTCCTTTGTGTAAATGTACCACATTTTCCTTATCCATTCTTCAGTTGAGGGGCATTTAGGTTGTTTCCAGGTTCTAGCTATGGCAAACAATACTGCTATGAACATAGTTGAGCACATGTCTGTAGTGATATGAGCCACGTGACCACTTCCTGCTGCCCAGCTCCCGCATGGCTAGGTTTACCCGAAATAACAACATACAAATTGTATTCTTTTAAACACTGCCTGGCCCATTAGTTCTAGCCTCTTATTGGCTAATTCTCACATCTTGCTTTAACCCATATTTAATAATCTGTGTTGCACTATGAGGTGCGGCTTACCAGGAAAGATCTTAACCCGCATCTGTGTCAGGTGGGAGAATCATGGCAACTGACTTCACTGCCTTCTTCCCAGCATCCTGTTCTGTTTACTCCGCCTACCTAATTTTCTGTCCTATTAAAGGGCCAAGGCAGTTTCTTTATTTAACCAATGAAATCAACACAAAACAGAAGACTCTCCCATATCACATGTTCTTGTGGCACGATTGAGCATCCTTTGGGTATATACCCAAAAGTGGTATTACTGGGTCTTGAGGAAGGTTGTTTCCTAATTTTCTGAGACATCACCACATTGACATCCAAAGGGGCTGTACCAGCTTGCAGTCCCACCAGCAATGCAGAAGTGTTCCCTTTACCCCACATCCTCTCCAGCATAAGTTGTCATCAGTGTTTTTGATCTTGGCCATTCTTACAGGTATAAGATGGAATCTCAAAGTTGTTTTGATTTGCATTTCTCTGATGACTAAGAATGTTGAACATTTCCTTAAGTGTCTTTCAGCTATTTTAGATTCTTCTATTGAGAGTTCTCTGTTTAGGTCTGTACTCCGTTTTTTTTTTATTGGATTATGTGTTCTTTTGATGACCAATTTTTTGAGTTCTTTGTATATTTTGGAGATCAGACCTCTGTCTGATATGGAGTTAGTGAAGCTCTTCTCCCATTCTGTAGGCTGTTGTTTTGTCTTATTGACCACGTCCTTTGCTTTACAGAAGCTTTTCAGTTTCAGGAGGTCCCATTTATTGTTTCTCTCAGTGTCTGTGCTGCTGGGGTTATATTTAGGAAATGGTCTCCTGTGCCAATGAGTTCAAGTGTACTTCCCACTTTCTCTTCTATAAGGTTCAGTGTGGCTGACTTTATGTTGAGGTCTTTGATCCATGTGGGTTTGAATTTTGTGTGTGGTGATAGATATGGTCTATTTTCATTTTTCTACATGTTGATATCCAGTTATGCCAGCACCACTTGTTAAATATGCTTTCTTTTTTCCATTTAATATTTTTTTTTGCTTCTTTATCAAAGATCAGGTGTTCGAAGATGTGTGGATTGATATCCGAGTCTTCTATTCAGTTCCATTGGTCCTCCTGTCTGTTCTTATGCCAGTACCAGACTGTTTTCAGTACTGTAGCTCTGTAGTAGAGTTTGAAGTCAGGGATTATGATGCCTCCAGACCTCCTCTCTATCTTAAGCTGAAACAAAATGGCAGTGGTTGCCCCTAACAAAGATGATGCCAAGGTCACGAGGTGCAAAGCACAGAGGAACCAAGGGATTTTCAACAGACAGAAATAAAGAGACATAGAGGATGCATAGAACATACATTTAAACAGAATCATATATCTGTGGCCACACATTATTTTATACAGGAAATATACAGGAAAATTCCTCCACGGCGGGTGCAGGCAGTGAGGGCTGAGACTGAAATAGTTGCCTCATGGACCCGACCAGTTTTGCCAGCTTCTGTGGGACCCACAGCAGTAGTGGTGGCAGAGACAGGGCTCTGTGACCAGATAGGAGAGGTAGACAGGCCTGGTCATTGTGGGAGGCAGCCCAGAGAAGGGAAAAGAAGACAGGATGAGTTGGCATGGCTGGATAGAAACTTTTCCATCTGCCTGTTTGCTGACAGAAATTAATCTCCCATGTTGGGGGTCTACCATTAGACAGCCACAGTAGGTTGTTATTTAGGGGTACATAGGCCATTTTCCATAGCTGGGGAAGGGACGTGAGACAAGATCCAACAGCATATTTATTTTGGGCATCCCTAAAATAATGTGAGGATCAAGCAGATTGGTTCGAACCAGGCCGAGCCCCGTCAGCACAGGGATTGGGGTCCAGGATCACTCCAAGTGGCCCAAAGGACAATAGTCCAAGACTAAGGACAACAGTCTGATACAAGAAACTAGATCCCAGTCCTCGGCTGTGGGGAATTACCAGAGATTAACTTCAGCAAAAGCTGACTTGGAGGAGGGGACAGAGATGGAGTGGACAGGAAGTTGGAAAGTGGTCTGGGTCCAGGATCCCCATGGGCAGGAGGGAACATGGAGAGAGCCTGGTCAAGTCACACACCAATGTTATAATTTATGGTGCAGTGTAGGTGACCTTGGAAGGTCCCACTGCGGGTAGGAGAGGCTGCAGTTGGGAAACCAACAGATATCCATGCAGAGAGAGCTTGGGTATAAAGTTAGTGGGGATTGGGAGGATATAAGGGTAAGGGAGTTATGGAGGGGAGAGAGAGAGCGAGCAAGAGAGAGACACAGTGAGAGGGGGGGGAGGTAGAGGCAGAGACTGCCTTTTCAGAAGAAGAAAGGACGGGAAGAGAGGAGGCAGGAGATCAGCTTGTCTTGGCAGGAAGGGGGAGACTGGGAGCTGGCAGAGCTTGTTTCTTAAAGGGACAGGGTGCCCAGGTGACAGGGCAGGCCAGCATAATTAAAATTATAACAGTAGTTATGTGGCCCAGGGCAGCTTAGCCACACATATGGGGCCCAGGTCACACAGTTGCCATGACAGGCTTCATTAAAAACCAGCCAAGAAAGTAGACTTGAGTTTTAATTCACCTGCAGGCAGCACATAGTTCAGAAAAAGCCACAAGCTGACACCACCCTGGGTCAGGCCAGCCTCTAAGGGCAAACACCTGACATTCCAAACACCCCAACTGTTAGATAAGATTAGATAAGAACACTAGATGTCCTTGAGACCAGCACACACTTATCCCCTTTTGCCAAGACACTCCTTGACAAATGCTAGTCAATCAGGGTTCTGAACCCCAAACATTCCCTCACCCCCATCCTCTACTGTGATAAAACCCTACCCTCCCATCTGCACATTGGTGCAGTTGGACACAGGGGGTCAAAGCGTGAGCTTGAAAAAGGGTTTTGCTTTTGCATAAGAAGGGCCCAGACCCTCCCCCAGCACCCTTCCTCCTCCCCCAGCTTTGGCAGCCATGGCATGGCAGGCCTCAGGAAAGACCCAGCAAGATGTAACTGTAATGGTCTGTCCTGTCCCTTTACATCCATTCCACTCCCTCTCCCGTCCACTGCCGAGGGGGGCGTATCTTCCTTCTTTTTCCATCTCCCAAAGAGGTAGCTTCTGCAGTGGCTGCTCTCCCCTAGTCCTCCCACTTTGCTCTTTTCCCTTCTCCTCTTTCCCTCTTTCCTTTCCCCTCCATACCCCACTAAATAAATACTTTCTCTGCCTGGTGTGCCTATCCATCTTGCTCTTTCACCCACCGTGCAGCTCCCTGCCTGGGACCCTGCTGCCTTCATGGCCTTCCATGGTCTCAGGACCCACTGCCCAGTGCTGCCCCTCGGGGGCCTGCAGCATTTTACCTAAACTCAGAAGACTCCCCTGCCCCTTCTCCTGGGGTCAGAATCCAGAGCCGGGTATTTTTCCCACAACAACCATGTGTCCTATCTGCCTGAACACGGACCTCTACACACACCAGCAGCTTCAGTGGTGAGTTTTTCCCTTTCAGCCCCCAACCACAGCCTTCACGGCTACGGTTGAGCCCTTTGTTGCTTTCCATAGCTAAAAATGTGACAGATGACCTGGGATAAGTCCTCCCATGCTAGCCCTGAACAGGCTGTGTGGTGCACTAGATTGGGGACCCAGCGACACTCTGATTTTTCTTTCTCCTTTCTTTTTCTTTTCTTTTAGATTACTCCTAAGTGGTCCCCGCCTAAGAGACCACTAGGAGCAGCCTCTAGGCCTCTCCGGCTTCCGAGTGGCCTGGACCAAAGCCAGTCAGGCTTTAACACCCTGCCTTTTACAGGCCCTGCGGTGTTTGCTGCCATTTCATACCTCACCTGTAAAGAAGGATGCTCTTTATAGGCCCAGTGGGTTTTTTTGCGGGTTTTCATATCTTCAGCTATGGTATAAACCCTCAAACTACACTCTGCCAGTGTTCCACCGGCTCTGTTTTTCCCTGCCATAGCTGCCAACAAGATTGGTCCAATCCACGAGGCAGCTGTTTTCAATTCCAGCCTTTGCTCCCCACCGTGGCTTGTGGCATGGCAACTCTAAGACAGAATGGATCACACCTCTAGTCTCTCGTTATTTTGTTTAAAACCCCCACAGCTCAAAAATTGTGGCTTTTCTATACATGAGATCACTACCATTTTGACTGAGGGCAGGTGACTTCACTGCCATCTTAACTGAGAGCCAGGTCAGGTGACCAAATTCTACCATCTTTACCGAGGTATTCCTTGCCTGGGTCCCTGGTGTTAACTCTGTTACATGGATGGCCTTACTGCCATCTTAACTGAGGTTAGGTGACTTCACCACCATCTTAACTGAAAGCCAGCCAGGTCAGGTGACCAAGTCCCATCATCTTTACTGAGGTATTCCCTGCCTGGTTCCCCCATGTTGACTCTGTTACCTGTATGTTTTGTGCAGTGGCATGCCTTTGGTAGGGCCCACCAAGAACATCCACTTCGCCCAATTCCTGTTCACTGTGTGTGTGTGTGTGTGTGTGTGTGTGCACACTTGAAACTTAAATGCACCTATGTTTACTGTTAAATGTTATAATTGTCTGTTCATTGCATCTCATTTCAGACAACAAAAACAATGTCTCATGTTTAAAATTGGTATGTACTTTTAAGTCTCTTACAAAAAATACTATATATGTAATCCAATCCTTATTTAAAATATATTAAGCTATTCTCTGCTATTGTCAGCTCTGCCGTTAACCTTCTCTTGTAAGCAGTTTTTTCTTCTGTCTTTTACAAGTATGAATCTTACCTGTTGAGAGCCAATACAGTCAAGCTCAGACCCAGCTCTCCAGACAGATTCTATAGTATAGTTATAACTCATCTATACCTGGTAAACAGCCCTCAACTGTTCAGAGATCTGGGGAATATGGCATTCAAATATTTACTTATTAAAAAAATTCATAGCGCCGGGCGGTGGTGGCGCATGCCTTTAATCCCAGCACTGGGGAGGCAGAGGCAGGCGGATCTCTGGGAGTTCGAGGCCAGCCTGGTCTACAAGAGCTAGTTCCAGGACAGGAACCAAAAAGCTACAGAGAAACCCTGTCTAAAAAAATCCAAAAAAATAAAAATTTAAAAAAAAAATTAAAAAAAAATTAAAAATTCTTAGCAAAAGGAGACAGGTTGGCTCCTAGCAGCAGCACTCTATTTCCTCCAAAAAAGACAAAAGACAAATGGGCACAAAACAATGTCCATCCCCAATTTGCTTCAACTGTCAAGTGCTGACCACTGGGAAAAACTGCCTTTCATCTAAACTGAAGATCTCCAGATATGGACAGAATCACTGGAATCAACAGCCTAGCTGCTCAGGTCAAGGTAGGCTTGTCTTCCTACAGATTCTTTAGCCCACAGGATCTTCTGGAGCCTGGCAGGCCTTGCACTAAACAGTAAAAGGCAGTAAGACCCTCAGTGACCATGGAGGACCCTAAGGAGTAGCTCTAGGTGCCAAGTAAGTTCTCTATCATTTTTTTTATCAATAACTCAAGTAAAATTTTATCCTTCTCAAAGATCTCTGATACAGTTCGACAGCTGAGAAGTTTTGTCAGTTTAAAAGGACAACCTCACCAAACAAAGTTCAGCAAAATACAAGTTATTAAGGTGTATACCTGCAAGTTATAAAGGTTTGAGGACAAATATAAGTTATCAAAATTCTCTCTCACACCTTCAGTCTTAAAGATACTTTTTATTATGCAAAAATATCTGTCACAGTCATTCTGATATAAATATGCTGCTGTTTAAAACTTATGTTTTCACAAACCCAAAAAAGTTCTTGTGAGTTCCAGGAAGCCGAATTTAAGGATCCACCTTAAACAGGTCAGATACACCCCTCTCAATTCCCTGGTCCTAAAAAAAATTTTTTTTTCTAAACTTAACTTTGTCCTGTTCTACCAATATCTTAAACAGGTGTAAGAGACACCAGACAGTCCCATATCACAAACAATGGACAGGAACAAAGAGACCAGCTATGCCAGTATGAGACCAGCACCCAGCTTTCTCAGGTTCCCCCCCACCAAGATGATGCCCACAAATAAGCAGGAAGTCGTCTTGGGAATTCGCGGCCCCAATTCCTTTAACCTGTTGGGCATAACCTCCCACCTTTTTATTATAAATGAAATGGGAATGTAATGGTCTGTCCTGTCCCTTTAAGAGACAAGCCATGCCCACTCCCTCCCTGTCCACCTCCTAGGCAGGCAGATTTTGCTCCACTTCAAGCCTGCAAGTCTCTTTCCATCTCTCTCCCAAAGAGGTAGCTCCTGCAGTGGCTCCTCTCCCCTACACCACCCCCACAACCTCCCCACACCCCCTCCTGCTTTGTTTCTCTTTCTCTCTGGGGTGCAGCTCCCTGCCTGGGATCTGGCTGCCTTCGTGGCCTGCTGTGGTCTCAGGACCAGCCACCCAGTGCTGCCACTCAGGGACCTGCGGCATTTTTTCTTAAACCATTACAGTAGGCCCCTCACTCAGCAAAATGTGCTAAGCCCCCAATCTTGTCCTAATTACTGGGAAGAAACTGCCAGGCTTCCTCCACGTAGTTAAGATACAATCAGAAGTTAGCTGGGGGCTCTAGATGCGCTTTACTGATAATGGGGATGGAAGTAACTGCCCCCACCATGGCCTCCAGGTATAGCTGCAGCTGACCAGTCAGCTCAGGACAGGTTTCCCCAGCCTGGAGGTGCACCAATCCTGAGGCTGTTACTGTGCAGCTAGCAGACCCCCAGATGCCTCCTTTGCTCTACCCCCAATATATATATATATATATATATGACCTGCCCCAGTGCAACTTGGGGTCCCTCCAACTCCACCTGGATGGACACTGGAGGACCCAAGTTTGTTGTAGCCCGCTCCAACAGAAAATCAGCAGGGCCCTAAAGCTAAAGAAACGTTAGACTGAGAGAAATTGAGGCAAAAAGCACAGGACATATTTGGGGGGCTGCCAGCTTACCCTGGCCAGACTTGAGTTTATTTCAGAGTTTGCTTATATACAAAAGCAGAACAAAGCACAGCACAGTCAGTGTCTGACCACAGGACCATTCCTGGCCTGAGTTAGCAGCCTCCGATCTAACAAGTGCTTGCTGCTCAGAAGCAGCCTCACTTTCTTTCCCGATGTTCCGGAGGTTTGGTGTCAGCAGTGTTTCTTCTACTAAATAGAGTGTTCTTTTCTCATGGGCAAAATTCTCTTTCCCATGGGGTAATCAGAACTTTCTCACAGCCTCAAGGATTCAGGCAGAGCAGGCAGCTTGAACTCAATGACTTTTTGAAGTCATAATTGATTGCAGATGGAAACTGAGTCACTTGTGGGCCACCACATGAGTTAACTCATAATTAAATGGACTCTTTGCTTTTGCATCAGATTGGTCTCTTGGTGGTTTTGAGGATCCAGACTCTAGGCACAACACATACAGATTCAGACTCTTTGGCGGTCTTTGGGAGACTCTGAGATCTGGGCATAACACAAGCCATCGTTACTATCCACTCCCTGAGATCGTCAAGCTCCCTGACCACACCACCTACTAGCCTCACGGGTACAACCTGAATGTTTTCTGACGACTGTGGCTACTGCACATGCTTCCATGCCACTCCAAGAACTGTCATCCCACTGAGAGAGTTCAAGATCCACCTGGATCCCTTGCTCAGTACCCTCACTCTGTATCCTGGTCTTGTAAGCATCCGAGATCAACCCTACTTCCACTTCTCCATGGTTTCCTTTCAGTTGAGAACATACTGCATTTGCTTCTCTCTAAGAGTTTCCGCGGCCCACCACCAACATCAGCACCCACCCCAAAACCCAAGTCTTGGAAATAGGAGGAATATCTAGGCTGGAATATGAAAAACCGCCTGAAAAAAATGTGCCCACACGCCTGAGACTTGAAATTACACTGATGGCTTAACACACTGAGAAAATATGTCAAGGCAAGTCTAGGCAGCCCTCACTCACCCACTGACAGGCTAGCCTTAACCACTGCCATCTACCCACCGCACAGCTGTCAGAAATATTTGGTAACCAAGCTGCAAACAGTACACTCGCTTTTAATGTCGTTTTCCTGCTTGCTATTTATTTTGTTATAGCTAGTTTTGTGCTCTATTTTATCTTGGCACCTGTGATTTGAACCTGAAGAACACCCCAAAGCTCATGAGTTGAAAGTCTAGGTGACCAGCTAGAGGGTCCATATAATCTCCAAACTGAGTTACTCTATTTCTATGTGCCTGTTTCATTTTCAGTAAACTTGAGGGAAGGATACAGTTTTCCTCAAGGTGGGGTTGGGATTAAAACACTGCCCAGTGCTTGGACGTAGTGCCAAATAACGCTTATGCTCATCCAGTCATTTTGTGAATTTCTCAACAAAATTGAGAATCGCAAATTTTATTATGCCGTCTTATTTTTTTGCTCAGTGTTATTCCACATATTTAGCAGTTTTTCTCATTCCACACCTGCCCCTAAATGACTACTGCAGCATCCTCAATCCCTAAGAATTCCTTTTTCCTCTTTAAACCTGCTAGTTCCGACCCCAGCATCCGTTCCAGTTTCGAATTATCCCGGGAAATAAAGGATGAGCAGAGACAGCCTGGCCTGGGCGTTGGGAGGCCACGCTGCCTGGATTACGTAGATTTGGTGACCGGGAGGAGGAAGGGACGGCAGGCGGTGCCCTTCCTTCCGGAGTACGGGCTCAGAGAAGCCACACCTAGCCCCGCGGTGCCAGGATCGAGTCAACACAAACCCGACCTTTGAACCCCGACGAGCCCGAGGTGCAGAGACCGGAAGTAATGCCTCCCTGGGCGAGCGACCAATAAGAAGTGAGAGCCCCAGCGAGGAGGGCGGAAAAGGAGCGGTTCAGTTCCGGAGGCGGCCACCGCCGCCGCCATCTGTCACCTCACCTCCGGCACCGGCAGCGGGTTGCTAGTACCCCGTCCGCGTCCTCGGCGGAGCCCGCTCCTCATTCTGTCACCTCTCGGCTCCGTTCTCGTCCTCGCCTTCTTTCCGGAATGGATCTGGTCGGAGTGTCTTCACCTGAGCCCGGGCCCGCGGCAGCCTGGGGACCCAGTAAGGTGAGCGGTGGTCGCGGCACCCGCGGGATGCTGGTCTCCGAAGCCGGAGAGGCGCCCCGGCAAGCCGTGGGTACCGCCCCGGGTGGTCGGGACTCTGGTTGGGCCTGTGCTTGCCGTCTCCATTTGTCGCCTGCCGTGAGCAGACCGCCCCGCACCTAGTGAGTCGGCCCTACCCCGAGAAAGCTGGCAGAAAATTGCTTTAGGAAGGTGTTGCCTTCAGACGGCTACGGTTATCCCAGTTCGGTAATTTCTTGTTTCTAAAATGGTGAAGATAAAAACGTACGTGCGCCTTCCCGTTCCAACTACAGAAGGCAGTAATACTGTAAAATGATTATGAATTTTCATGATGTGCCATAGGCTTGGCTTCCCCGTACTGCTCGAATGGCAAACTTAGGTTCTTTTTTGTTCACGTCTGATTTTGGTCATCGGTTGGGAAGATCCTGAGTGTGTCATTGCTTAGAATGGAAAGAATGCAGTCAATTGCTGAAAACAGTAGGCTTCATTTTAGGTTTGTATGCCTCAGCTGTAAGATCCTGAAGGGGGTCCAGCGTTTTAAACCCCGGGAGAGTAATTAATTCACATAGTAATATTATTGGAGCATACTTTTTACAGAAAAGGAATAATTAATTAATAAGAGTTTTTTTGTTTTTGGTTTTGGTGTGTGTGTGTGTGTGTGTGTGTGTGAGACAGGATTTCCCTGTGTAGACCTGACTGTCCTGGAAAACTCGGCTAAAGGCTGGCCTTGAACTCACAGAGATTCGCCTGAGGGCTGGGATTGAAGGCAGGCGTGGGTCACCACCGCCAGGCTCAACTGTTAAGTTTTTAAAAAGTTGATTTTACAAGTTTATAAACCTGCAGGAAGAGTCAAATATTCTGTTGGTAAATGTGCTTACATCTTGATGTCATTTTCCCCATTTGTGTGTGAGACTCTGAGCTTGGATAAGGTCAAGATTAACAGACATAACAAGACAAAATTAGACAGACCACAAAAATACAGGCCAGATTCTTTCAATTTCTCCAGTTAAACACCCACAGAGGTTGTAGGAAAAGTTCAATGAAAACATTGTGCTCTGAGAAATGTTTCACTTCCTAAATAATTAATACCGGATAAATGATGCCCATCATCTTCTTATCTAAGTGTATATCTAAGTATAAAATCCCATTTTCATCATTTCTCAAAAATTATGTTCCTGGAATTTTTTGGTAGTTTGTTGGTTAGACCGACTACCAAAACCAGGCCTATCTCATCACTTAACCATTTCCTTTTCTAATCAGTGGAGAACCGAGTGAGGAGTGAGTGCCTAAGGAGTAAGAGACTTGAGAATATTATTGTTTTATCTGTTTGCCTATTCGGCTGTTCTGGAACATGCTCTTGTAGATCAGGTTGGGCTTGAACTCTGCCTACCTCTACCTCCCAAATTCTGAAATTAAAAGCATAGGCCACTGCGACCCAGCTTTGTTTTACATTTTTAAAAAATCACTACTGTTTGCTACTTTTTTTTTTTTTTTTTTGTTTTTGTTTTTTGTTTTTTGTTTTTTGTTTTTTGTTTTTTTTTTTTTTTTTTGGAGACAGGTTTTTCTCTGTAGCTTTGGAGCCAGTCCTGGAACTCACTTTATAGATCAGGCTGGTCTCAAACTCACAGAGATCCTATCTGCCTCTGCCTCCCGAGTGCTGGCATTAAAGGTGTGCGCCACCACTGCCCGACTCAAGAGAATAATTTAAAAGGTGAAAGATTTTGACTCACGGTTTCAGAGACTGTGGTTACTTGGCTGTGTCATGACTTGGCATGTCATGGAAGTCAGTGCTGTTGTTCCTGTAGTGGCCAAGTGACCAGGAAAGAGAACAGAAAGAACCCTTATGGTCTACTTGTCTCTGGAAGAATCCTCACAGACACCCAGAGGAGAGAATCTAGGCATTTCTTAATCTGATTATATTGACAGTCACAATTGACCTCAGATGTACCCGGAAATGAAAAGGGGCAGGAGGTGGTTACTACTTACTGTTCGTCATTGTCCCGTTGTGATGAGAATCACGACCGGGAGATACAGTCGTCTGCTTTTGGAGCCTGGACTTTGGAACTGTCAGACTAAGAATTTCACATGCATTGTGAGGGCCAACGGAAGCCACGTTCTACACATTACAGAGAACTTCAGTCAACCTTCAGAAAGTCTCTGTTCTTTCCTGGTGGTCCTTCTATAAGGAGGGACCAGCTAGCTCTACAATGGCTGGTGTCAGTGTGTGCGAGGGGCCATGTGCACCTCTCTGTTTCAGGCTGAGTGCAGACCAAACTTGCTCTGGTTCCCTCGGGCATGAAATAGTTGTCATTTGGGCTGGAGAGATGGCTCAGAGGTTAAGAACACTGACTGCTCTTCCAGAGATGGCAGGCAAGGATATTTGCCGCATCACCGTGGTTAGATAGTTCTGTGGCTGATAGAGATGTCACTGTTAATCCTGAAGTCGACTTTTAAGGGATGAATTCACTTTATTTATACCAAGAAAGATAGTGAAAGCAACAAAAAGTTTAGCTAAGGAAATATAACTAGTAAAATCTAAGACATGGAATTGTAGGAAGTGGAATCGAGACAAGGAGTAGATGATGAGTAAGATGTTTTAGGAAAATATGAAATAAATCTAGAATCTGTGTTTTAAGAAAGCAGTGAAAGTGGTGTCTTTGAGGGAGAATCCCAAGGAATACTACTCTTTTGTGATCATACTTTGACAAGCCTGAATCTCAGACCCTGAAGTTTAGAAATACAGTTTTTGTGTCATGTTCTTGGTTTGTTTTAGCGTACTCAGACATCTTAAGGAAGATTGGCACTTTTTAAAATAGACATGTTCTCATGCTTAAATTGGAATTAGGCATAACTTCTGAGTGGGATTTGAATTGTATTAGTTGGTAAAATTAATTATTTTTTTCTTTCTGAGATGGCCTTGCTCTGTAGCTCCAATCCCACAGCAGTCCCTTTCCGTCTGCTCCTCAGCACTGGGGTTACAGGGTTGCACCATATGGCTGATGGTGTGTCTATCCCCATATGAAAATCTACTAGGGAAGCTAAATCATAAGCAGAAAGGTGTTTGAGAACTCCTTGCCTGGTGGGCAATGCAGTGTAATAGCCTGGTACTTTCTAACCTTGAGAGCATGCCTGCCAAACAGGCTGGATGCGTCTGTTTAAGTTTACTGCTACCCTCCATAGGATTTGCACTGGGGCCTGACCATATGGCTCAGTGAGTAAAGGCACCTGCTGCCACCCTGACAGTCTGGTTTCAGTCCAGTTCCTGGGACTCACATGGTAGAAGGAAAGAATCAACTCCACAAGTTGTCCTTTGACCTCACTTGCATTGTGGCTTAGATACGTAAGAGTAAATAAGTGAAAATGTAACTTTAAAAAAAACAGATTTGTGCTGAGAGATGCTTTCTTTAAAGGTGGTTTTTGTAAATATCTAATTACTTGTTTTGGTCATTTTAATTAGTTTAATTCTCAAAAGATAACCTCATTTTCGAGTTTTTAAATCATTATCATAAAGTTTTGTCCCTTTTGTTAAATAGTGCCCGTGGGCTACCCCTCAAAACACAGCGTCCTGTCCGCTGACCGAGGTGATGAGTGAAGAGTTGGCCAAAGAGCTGCAGCTGGAAGAAGAAGCGGCTGCTTTCCCCGAAGTTGTGTACGTGACACTCAGCACCTGCTTTAACAAAGCTTTAGACTTTAGCTTCTGACTGAGAACTGCCCTTACAAATGAGTAAGAGTGCATCCAGAAAGCAGTGCAGAAGAAAATACTGAATTTCATTCCTGATCCTCAGTACGGATTGAGTAGCCACTCAGAAAGTGTCAGGTCTTAGAGCATTTCAGAGCAGGAATACTTAACTGAGTCTATCATTCCAAAATCTGAAAAATTCAAAACCATAAGTACTTTTCATCCCAAGCAATTCAGATGAAGAGATTCTGAGTCTGCATTATCTTAGACAGACCACTCTTTCTTTAGGTTTTGTTCCTGTTACTGCAACAGTTGAGTACTGAGGGATAGTTTTCTAGTGTTATTTGTCTCTTCATTAGTTTTTTCTCTACTTTGATTAGACCACAGATAAAAAGCATTCTGGGTCTCAGTATGGGTTTCCCACAGACCCTTAGGTCTCTCCCGTCTCTCTCACCTCGCTGGGGCTCCCTCAGAGTTGCCATGGGTCTGAAGCTAGCCAGGTGAACAGGAGCTGGGAAGTGGTCTGGGAGATTCTCACCCTTCTTCAGTGCGATGTCAGCATTGCAAAGACGCTTTCTACTCTGATAGTCAGTAGCTGTTAGCACAGCACACCGGCTCAGCTTCTATCACCTTATTTTCAATAGTGTTGCCGAAGGACCATTCATTTCTGGAGAAAACGTTGACACTTCCAGTGACCTAATGCTGGCTCAGATGCTACAGATGGAATTTGACAGAGAATATGACGCTCAGCTTAGGCGTGAAGAAAAAAAGTTCAATGGTGACAGCAAAGGTACCTTATTGTTACGTTTCCATTGGGTGGTAGGAGATGCTCATACACACTTCCAAATAAACAGTCAACTGTTTTTACCTTTTAAGTTTCCATTTCGTTTGAAAACTATCGAAAAGTGCATCCTTTTGAAGACAGTGACAGCTCTGAAGACGAGGTTGACTGGCAGGATACTCGTGATGATCCCTACAGACCAGGTGCTTTTTGTTTCTGGGGTACAGTTGGGAAGGGTAGAGAAGATTAAGTGTCCCCATGAACTTGTGTAGATATATGTTTAGATTTGAATCTCATTTGATAATTCACTTTATTAGATTCAAGTGTCTCTCCAGTGCTGAATGTAAGACTTTACTCTTTGCTGTTTTTATATTTTTGGCTTTTCTTTTTTTATATTTCTGTCTTTAGCAAAGCCAATTCCTACTCCAAAAAAGGGCTTTATTGGAAAAGGAAAAGACATCACCACTAAGCATGATGAAGTAGTATGTGGGAGAAAGAACACAGCAAGAATGGAAAATGTAAGTTAGAGAAAGTATTATCTCTCAATCAAGAGTTTAAATATATTTTAAAAACAGCATTCTAGTCCAGGTCTGGTGGGGCACACCTTTAATCCCAGCACTTGGGAGGCAAAGATGGTGGTCTACATAGTGAGTTGCAGGCCAGCCAGAGATACTTTGTGAGACCTTGTCTTAAAACACAAAAGCAAACAAACCAACAGTATTCTGCATAGAGTATAGTAAATTTCTAAGTTTATTTTATTTATTTCATATGGGCCTCACACCATAGTCGGCTGGCCTCAGACTCATGATCCCCTTGCCACCTCTGTGCTGGTCATCACATCAGATGCAGAGATGCTTTAGAGGATTGCATAATTCTGAAAACTCCGTCACTGAAAGTACAGAGACTGTGAGGATAGTTTCAAAAACCAATTGAGTTACAAGATTCTAGAATTTAGAGGTAAAGCTGAGCACAGTGGCTTATGCTGTAAGCTAACCTTGGGAGGGAGAAAGGAGGGTAAGGGACTCAAGGTCATCCTTGGCTACACGAGTCCCTGTCTTTCAAGAGAGAATGAATGAATGAATTCTTAGTCCTTAGTACATTATTTTTTACAAAATTGTATTTTGTAAATGCTTTTCATCTGTGGTCTAATCAAAGCAGAGAAAAAAACTAATGAAGAGACAAACAACACTAGAATACAGAACACAGCAGTGGTGAGGGGACGAGAACTATAAGGAAGATGTGTGTACTTTGTAGACTTTGTGACTTTGGTACTGGTGCTCGGCTTCAGTGCCTTGTGCCTGCTGAGCAAGCCACTGAACTCCACTCCCACCCAGCACCATGCTTTTGGAACTACCTTTCTAAAGCTAAAAATAATATTTTTTATTTAAAAAAAATATGTTTCTGAGGGGCTGGGGAGATGACGCAGTGGTTAAGAGCACTTGTTCTTCCAGAGGACCCAAGTTTGATTCTTAGCACCCACATCAGGTGGCTCACAACCACCTATAAACTCCAGCTCCAGGAGAGCTGATGCCTCTGGCCTCTGTGGACATTCACATGTGCTTACATACCTACTCATGATTAAGAATAAATCTTAAAACTAAAAAGCTTGGGGGATGGAGAGAGAGAGAGCTCAGCAGTTAAGAGTACTCCTGCAAAGGACTGGATTTATTTCCCAGGACCCACCTGGTGGCTCGCAACCATCCTTAATTCTAGTTCTAGATGATCTGATGTTCTTTTTTGGCTTCCATGGGCCTCAGGCATGCACGCAGTGCACATATAAATATGCAGGCAAAACAAGCACCCACGGACAGTTTTTTAAGTTGTGTTTCTGTTTTATTTGTGTCTGTAGTGAGGTGTGTGTATATGAGGGAGGGAGAGAGGCCAGAAGAGGGTGCCAGGTCTGGAGCTGGAGTTACAGATTGTTTTGAACCTGTTGACATGGGTGCTGGCGACTGACTCAGGTCCTCTGGAAGAACAACAAGGGTTCTTAACTGGGGAGCCACTTCTCCAGTCCCAAATAAGTAAATAAATCTTTTTAAAAAGCATTCTCTTTCATAAATTCTGTGGTCAGTAAGAAATACGCAGACCTTAGTGTACACGTTTATTAAGGAAATACCTTATCAGTATGGCTGTGTTGTATCTTGTCTGGAATGTTCTGTGGCCCTGGAACAGTGTTCTGTTCAGCAGCACTTTGTGATGACAGAAGGTTGCTTGTCTCTGTCTTTGCTACTAAGCACTTAGTGCAACTAAGGAACTGAATTTAATTAACTCAAATTTAAGTGTCCATGGGTTGGCTAGCAGCTGCCTACGTGTGCTGTGCGGCTCTGCAGTCATCACCAAGGCGATTGGTGTAGTTTGCTGTAGCAACTTAGTCTTCAAAAATAATTATGGAATTATATTTCTTTGGTAAGGTCAGTGTATGCTTTATAATATAACATTGGTCATTGGCTTAAAAACAAGGTACAAAGCAAATGCTGAGAGTCGTTCACTTTAGCTCTCTGCATAGAGTATGCCTTCCTTTGGTGTTGCTCCTCTTTGTGTCAGGGAGCTATGTCCCCTGTGGTGCCTGTGGGTCCTGTTTCGGCATGAAGTCATGTGCCGAGTGGGAAATCTACAAGACTGACCTCACACTGCTGTTTTCAGCACCATTCCTGTATAAAAATATTGAATTGCTAATTTTCTGTCTTTGTCAGTTTGCACCTGGCTTTCAGGTAGGGGATGGAATTGGAATGGATTTAAAACTATCCAACCACGTTTTCAATGCTTTGAAACAACATGCCTACTCGGAAGAGCGCCGGAGTGCCCGTGTCCACGAGAAGAAGGAACATTCTACCGCTGTAAGCATTCTTAGCACTCCGTCACTTTGGGGAAACTCATGTTAGAAACTACTGTTTGTGGGGGAAAAGAACAAAACAAAGCTTCATGATCTGCCCTTCCCTCCCTGCCCTCCCCCACTCTCCTGAAATCGGCTTTTCAAATCAATCCTACTCAAGTGACTTTGCTTTTTGGCATTATTTTACTTAACATAATAGTTAATCAGTTATTCCAAACCCACATGATGTTTCCAGTTTCTAGAAGTCCTGCTGCCAGGCACCTAGGATTTGGCATAGGAGGTGAAGTCACTCTTCCTGTATGACCCTCACATGGAAGCAGTGCCCAGAACAGCACCATAGCTCAGCCTCCAGGAGTGATGCCATCTGTAGTGGGCTCACCTTCTAGTGCACCCCAGGAGCCAGGTGTGGTGGCCCAGGTGGTGTGGTTCGGGGAACTGTTAGACACATCCTGGGCCGCGCTGTTACCAGAGGCTTCCTTCAGTGGAAGTAGTAATATTAAGCTTCAAGCCCTGACATCACTTACCACGTCCCTTGAGGAACCTGTGCAGCTTAGCAGAGGCAGTTGGTGGCCCTTGATTTCCTATGCTTCCACAAGTTTCAGAATGTGTCCAGGACCTGTATGAGGTTAACCCTGCTAGTGTTTAGTAAAATGGGGAGGCAGCTCAGGCCTGCCAGCGACTAGGCTGGTCAAGGAGTTCAAATTGCAAGGAGTTCAAATTGAACCGAGGTGGCTCATGTCTATAATCTCAGCACTTTGTATCTGGAGACTAACACAGGAGTATTGATTGTCATGTGTTTGAGGCTATCCTGGGCTTCACAGTGATTTCCTGGCCAGCCTAGATTAGTGAGGCCTTGTGAGAGAGAGAGAGAGAGAGAGAGAGAGAGAGAGAGAGAGAGGAGAGAGAGAGAGAGAAAGTTATATTAGTTCTCTGAGCTGATGCCCTTGAAGAAATGCTTGAAAATCAGTTATGAAAGTATAATGTGTAAACTGAGTTAAACCTTAATAATAGGTTTTAGTAATACTTTTTTTTTTTCCCGAGACAGGGTTTTTCTGTGTAGCCCTAGCTGTCCTGGAATTCACTCTGTAGACCAGGCTGGCCTTGAACTCACAGAGATCTGCCTGCCTCTGCCTCCCAAGTGCTGAGATTAAAGGCATGTGGTGCTATTATTTTTTTAACTAATAATTGTATTGCTTCAGAATGCCATGTCTATATAGAAGTTCATGGAAATGATAGAGAATTTGCAGTTGAGCACATGGTTATATGGCTTCCTTAAGCCATCTGAGTGATAGCATTCGTGAGTTAATTGGAATAGTTTTTTTTCCCCTAAAAGATTATGTTATTTAGGGTATATACTGTGTATTTAGTTGAATGCTCTGGATATTTAAAGATCTGTTTTATTTTATGTGTATCGGTGTTTTGTCTGCATGTGTATCTTTGTACTATGTAGGTGCCTGGTGCCATTGGATCCCCTGGGACTGCAGTTACAGACAGTTGTGAATTTACATGTAGTTGCTGAGAATTGAACTGAGATCCTCTAGAAGAGCAGCCAGTGCTCTTAACTGCTGAGGCATCTCTCCAGCCCAAACGTTTCAGAATTGGTTTTTCCTTTTTTTTTTTTTTCTAAACAAGGTTTCTCTGTGTAACAGCCCTGGCTGTCTTGGAACTCACTTTGTAGACCAGGTTGGCCTTGAACTCACAGAGATCCACCTGCCTCTGCCTCTGCTTCATGAGTGCTGGAGTAAAAGGCATGCACCACCATCAACCAGCATGTTCCAGATTTTTAAAAAAAATTTTGCCAGGACTGATGAGATGGCTCAGCAATTAATAGTACTAGCTGCTCCTCCAGAGGTCCTAGGTTCAATTCCCAGCAACTACATGGTGGCTTAGAACTATCTATAATAGGATCTGATGTCTTCTTCCGACTTGCAGGTATATATGCAGAGTACTCACCTATAAAATATAAATAATTAAAAATTAGCAAAAATAATAATGATTTAAAAAAAAACCATGCAGTGGTGGCACATGCCTTTAATCCCAGCACTCAGGAGGCAAAGGTAGGTGAATCTCTGTGAGTTCAAGGCCAGCCTGGTCTACAGAGCAAGTTTCAGGACAGCCAGGGCTACACAGAGAAACCTGGGCTCAAAACAAAAAAAAAGTTTTGCCTATTACATGGATACTTGTAACTACTTGGACTTAATAGGTTCTAATGTTTTACATTAGTGAAGATAATATGTATTTTGGAAATAACAAAATTACTCTAATCTTTTGTATTAATGAAGACAATGTGTACTCTCTCAAAAGTGAATTTACTAAACCCTTAAAAAAGCTGTGCGAGGGCTGGAGATGGCTCAGTGGTCGTAAGGACACATATTGTTCTTGCAGAGGCTCGGGGTTTGACTGCCAGTGCCCACATCGGGCAGCTCACAACTGCTTGCTTGTAACTCCAGCTCCAAGGGATGGCTATTATTATTATTATTAATAGTAACAACAAAACAAAAATTTAAATATAATTAAAAATGATACTACCGAGAGAACTACTTAAAGTAAGTTAGTAAAATAAAATTTTAATTAAACCAGTGTTTAGGTTTGATGTGTTTTAACTTCCAGTTTATTTTTAAGGACAGAATGCGAAACTAATAGCCAAAGAGCCCTTCTTCAAGGCTCAGGAGGTAGGGGACTACATAGGGTATACAGGGCAGGATGTCACAAGTTTGATACTGGATCAGGACTGGAAGGGAGTAGCTGTTGTCTCACAGCCTCAAAATACTCCAGAGGGGTTGTATGAGTTCTACCTTTACAAAGCTAGAAAAGGGACCTGGGTGGGGTGGGGTCTGGGGAGGAGCACACTGACATAGTAAGAAGGAGACAGCAGGTAAATTGATCCCCTCGCTCCTCTAGCCCCTTCTCATGCTCTGTTTCTGAAGGGGAGCTGTGGGGATGGGGACAAAATTAGAGGTTACCAGGGCTCAGGGGGAACATTCTAATGGGCAGGAGTGTGTCTTGTGGCTCCTGAATTTGATATCAAACATTCCTGGAGCCACAGTGCCACCCAGGACCCATCACTGTCTCTGTACCTTGTCTACATTAGCATCCTTCCTGGGAAGAAAGAGGAAGAATGAATGAGTATAAATGCATGGTGCAGGACTCCAGGGTTGCTTTTCCTTGAGAGACTCCTTTCCCGCAGCGGGGAGACAGCTAGGAAGCCGGGAGTGCTGTCTATGAGAAGGAGGTGAAGCCGCTCTGCTGGGGGGGGGGGCTCGTCCTGCTGCATCAGAGCACCCCCTGCTCTGCGCACTGAGCTTACAGTGAACTGGAGGAGGACAGTGTGGAGGCACAACAGATGCGTATTCATCTCCAGATGCTCTCAGAGCAGGCGGGGTGGGCCTGGCCAGGGAGTCACTTACACACAGTCTTTGCCTTATGTCCACATTCAAACACTCCATCCATCTCATGAGCGCTGTGCTCTGCCATCTTGGGTTTTGTCCTTCATTGGCTTCTGACCTTTGAAAATGGGTTACCATGGCACTGCTGTCAGCACATAACATCCCTTTGGAGCTATTCCTCAAGAATCTCTGACCCCTGAAATACACGAAGGAGGGAGAGTGAGAAGTCTCTAGAAAATGAAACCCTCAATAAAGAAGAAGACTGTCACTCTCCAACGTCCGAATCTCCTAAACCTGATCAGCTTCTAAAGGTGATGCCAGCCCCTCCACCAAAGGAGAATGCGTGCGGGAAGCTAAGCTCCAACCCTCCTGCTCGATCTCAGCTCAGACAGAGCAGCTGTCCCTACAAATGGTGGAGGGAAAGTAGCTCCAACTCAGCCCTCTGCAGACGGACCATCGAGGGAAGATGGAAATAAAGTAGGTGGGGTGAGTATCCTAAGAGGCCAAACTGGGAGCTCCAGCCGCGGTCCTGGGATGGAGGGAGCAGAGACCACTGGAAGGAGTTGAACCAGTAAGAAGGCCTGAGGAGAGCCCGGCCTCTAGGTTCAGCTCTGCAAGCAAGTATGCTGCTCTCTGTGGATGGTGACGACCACACTGAGTAGATCTCCACACGCTGTGCTTTCTTCTAGTCTCCACCCGGAACACTCAAGGGCAAATCAAACCTCTATCCAGACAAGAAAAAAAAACCATCTCCTGGAGACCTTTCTTAACTTTTTTTAATGAAATGAAATTGTTTCACACGCTGCTGCAGCCTTTTAAAGTACTGAAGTAACTGGAGAATCACCATCGTAGCCCTAGAGATGTGGCTCCTGCTTTTGAATGGGGAGGTTGTAATGTGTTCTACCTGTGTGGCTAGTGCCTGGGGCTCCATTCAGCAGGACTGCAGTGACAGACACAGTGGCATCAGTTAGGCAGTGGAGAAAGGCACAAGGAAGAGTGAGATTTCTACCTTTTAGCTCGTACCCTGTGATGGCACCTATGAATTCCCATCGTCTGAGTAAATTCCCCATCCTTGGAAAGGCTAAAAAAAAAAGAAGAAGAATCTCTGACCCCTAAGGTTGTCTGCCACAGAAACAGTGACTCTATGGTCCAGACTTGTGACTGTCACCAAACTCAACTCTTTAGCCTCATGGCGCTGGAGCTGAAATCCAGGGGCTTCTGAGGAAAGAACTGTATTGTGATCATGCTCTTTTAAGAACCTGATTTCATGTACCCTTTAAAAAGGGAATCTTTTATGACGATCATTTTCATTTACTGTACTTTATCTCTTACAGGAAAAAGCAGTTGATCCTAAGACACGCTTACTGATGTATAAAATGGTCAACTCTGGATTGCTGGAGACAATCACTGGCTGTATAAGTACTGGAAAAGAATCTGTTGTCTTTCATGCCTATGGAGGGAGGTAAATGAACAAACACCGTTCTCCTCAGGACTGACAGATTATGTATAATCCATTAGGTATTGGTAGACTGTATATTTCTAGACTGCATTATACCTTTAAAGTTTTATTTTTATTTATGTATATGCATCCCACTGACTGTAATAGGCCAGGAGGCATGGATTCCCTGGAGCTGGTGTTGAAGGTGGTTGTGAGCCGCTTCCTCTGGAACTGGACGCATAGCAAGTGCTCTTGACCTGAACCATCTCTCCATCCCCACACCATGCTATGTTAAGTAACATTACTGGAATATATAGGAAAATCCTTGAACTTAAGTGTATTTTACAGCTATACCCTTAAGCTAAATTCCTAATGAAATTGCTGTGGAAACGCTGTATGCCCTGTTTTCCCTTTTTTTGTGAAATGGTTACTAGAAGACTCTACTGAATGGAGAGCTGGGTTTGTTCCATTTCAAATCCTGGGCCGGCTAGTGTGTCAAGTAATGTTGGATTTCATGGTTTTTCCTTGTTTTGTTTTTTTTTTTTCATATATGAAAATTTTGATTAAAAGTTAAACAGTATATTTTCTTGGGCTGGAGAGTTGGCTCAGGATAAAGTGCTTGCTGTGCAAGTGTGCAGACTGGAGTCGCCTGTGTTCCTGTGGTAGGATGGGGTGCAGACAGGAGAACCCCCCAGAGCTCGCCTGTACTCCTGTGGTAGGATGGGGTGCAGACAGGAGAGCCCCCCAGAGCTCGCCTGTGCTCCTGTGGTAGGATGGGATGCAGACAGGAGAACCCCCCAGAGCTCGCATATGCTCCTGTGGTAGGATGGGGTGCAGACAGAAGAACCCGGGAGCTCACCTGTGCTCATGGGGTGCAGACAGGAGGACCCCCAGAGCTCGCCTGTGCTCCTGTGGTAGGATGGGGTGCAGACAGGAGGACCCTGGAAAAGGCTAGTTGAAGTACATAGCACACCGTCTCCAGCTGCTTCTCTATAGAGATTACTATATGTGTATTAGTCAGGCTTCTTTAAAGAAGCAGAAATGATAGAATTATACACATACACATATGTATATATTTTAAAGAGAGATGATTTATTAGAGTTCCTCACAAGCTCTGGTCTGTTAGTGGAACAATGGCTGTTTCCCGACGGAAAGGCCAAGCACCTGGTAGTTGTTGGGCCCAGGAGACTGATGTCTCTGCTGTCTCGATCTGGCGCTGGAGTCCCTGGGAATCCCAGAGAGCAGTTGCTCTTCAGTCTGCGTTGGAATCATGAAGTGGGTTCTGACACCAAGGAAGGGATGCGTCAGCAGCAGGGGATGAACTCGCCAGGAGTGAGGGCAAGCAGGCCTTCCTTGTCCTTTCTGTGGGCTGCCACCAGGAGTGTGGTTCAGATTTGGGGTGGGTCGTTCTCTTTAAATGGTCTGATCAAGAAAATCCCTCGCAGGTGCTCCCAGCTGCTTGGGTTTCGGTTGATGACCAATATAGTGAAGTTGACAACCAAGATTGGTCACCACTGTGTGTGTCCTCAGCTCTAGAAAGACAGCAGTTGTCCTGGGATGGGTGGGGAGGGAGGGAGTCAGCCACAGACTTGGAGTAAAGGCTTCTGTCTATAGTTGTATTACATAATTTCCATTTTGTGCTAATCAACAGATGTATACTTTTACCTGACAGTAAATGTTAGAAGTACAGGAATAGCATGGTCTAAACACAGTAGATGTGGTTAAGAAGGGTCTTAAGCTGGGCAAACGAAGCCAGACAGGGCACACATAGGTAGTCCCAGCTTCTTAGGAATTTAGAATGCACTTCAGCAACAGCAAGACCTTATTCTAGAGAGAGAAGGAGCTGGCCATGTTGGTACATACCCTAATCACAGACAGGATTTCAAGGACCAGGTAGAGAAAGGTGAAAGTCCTCCATAGAGGAGATGGCCATGGATTTGACAAGGCACAGGAAGAGAAGAGCTTGCTAAAGGACTCTGACGTTTTGAGGCTGAATGGAGAAGTAACTGTGAGAGTGTAGTACAGAAAGAAGTTGCTGGTTAATTTGATTCCAGTCTCTGGAAGCATTTCTTTTCTCTTCCGGCTTAGCATACCTGCAGGCATTTAGAAGTAAATGATACTATAATTCCATCCATCTCCTTCCTTTCCAATTAGCTCTGGAGAGTCAAACATCTTGAGTCAGCCCCAGCCTCTGCCTCTCTTGCGCCTCCTGAACTCTGGTCACTTGATCTTCATGAAGTGTGTTGTTGAGAGTACCAGTGCTCAGAAGCCTTCATGATTCCTGCTGACTTGGGAGAAATGTCTAAGCTCTTTGCAACTTGCCTGCCTCTTGCCTGAAAGAAGGAATTATTTGTAAAAGACTGCTCTAAGTGTTAATTTTGCTGAGTTTTGCTACCAAAGCACCCAAGGTCATAATAGTTTGTTTTAGGAAGAATATTTCCTCATTATTTGTCAAGCTTGATTCTATAGTGATGAAATACAGAACATTATATTATAGATTGATGAAAAGTGTCTGGCAGTTCATTTGAAAGTATGTTTTATTAAAAGGAACAAAATCGGGGCTGGAGAGATGGCTCAGAGGTTAAGAACACTGGCTGTTCTTCCAGAGGTCCTGAGTTCAATTCCCAGCAACCACATAAAGGCTCATAACCATCTGTAATGAGGTCTGGTGCCCTTTTCTGGCATAGAGGTGTACATGCAGGAGGAACATTGTATACGTAATAAATAAATCTTTAAAAAAAGAAAAAGAAATAAAATCAGCTAGGAGCAACAGTGTCTGTCTGAGGTTCCAGAGCCCAATGCTTTATTAAAATAAAACTTGAAGTTTTTTTGTTTTGTTTTTTTTAAAAAAAAAAAAGACAAAATAGGATGACAGTTTGAAACAAAGTAGGCATACTTGAGTGGAATGGAGTCTGAGACCGTCTTACTGTACGCCCGCCGGTAACTTGCTGGCTTTGTTCTTCTTCCTTTCAGCCTGGAGGATGACAAGGAAGGTGGTACAGCTATACCAACCGAATGTGCCATCAAGGTATTTAAAACAACCCTTAATGAGTTTAAGAATCGTGACAAGTACATTAAAGATGATTTCAGGTTTAAAGATCGCTTCAGTAAACTAAATCCACGTAAGATCATCCGCATGTGGGCAGAGAAAGAAATGCACAATCTGACAAGGTAAAGAGAGCAGCGGTGCTGCAGGTGCCCTTGGGATTCCCTTTGTGTCAGGGCTGCTACCCAGGCCAGACCCATGCTGTCTTTTGAGCTGATTTACAGAAATAACAAGGGCTGTGGCTTCCTAGTACTTCCCAAGGCTTTTGTCAGAAAGCTTCTCCATACTTTGAACCAAAATTCATATTTTGTAATGCAAAGCCATTTTCCTTCTTCATTGACACTCAAGGCAAACTAAGGTGTCATCTGCCCAGATATCCTATCATTTGTATGAAAGCTCTCTGTTGAATAGTCTCTCTGGAGACTCCCAGCACAGGCAGAGCACCTGCCACATCTGTGCCAACCTTTACACCATGCCATGCCACCTGTCAGCTTTCCTACCAGTGGGCTGTATCTTAGTGGTTTTGTGTTCCCATATCTCCTGTGTACAGTGTAGTACCAGCTCAACACAGGCCCTAGCTAGGTATTTGTTGAATTAATGGCATGTTTTCTCCTCCTGATCTTTATATTCTTAATCATTTCTTTCTATACAGAATGCAGAAAGCTGGAATTCCTTGCCCAACAGTTGTACAGCTTAAGAAGCATATTTTAGTTATGTCTTTCATCGGCCATGATCAAGTTCCAGCCCCTAAATTAAAAGAGGTGAAGCTTAGTAGTGAAGAAATGAAGGATGCCTACTATCAGACTCTCCATGTAAGTTGTGCCTTTATAGCTCCTTTGCACATTTCTTCCACCCAAGTTAGAGTGTACCTATAGTCCCAGCTATTCGGGAGGCTGAGGGACTTGAACCCGGCTGTTCAAGGCCAACCTGGGGAGCAAAGCACAAGAACCTATCTTAGTGATGGTAATAATTTTTAAAAATTATGGAATCATACTTTTGAAGCATAAGAAGGATAAACAGAATTTTATGAAGGATTGTTGACACTAAAGTTGTCTTTTAGACAGGCATGGTAGTGCTCACCTGTGCACTTGAAAAGACAGAGACAGGAGGATGGTCACAAGTTCGAGGCCAGCCTTGTCAAATAGACTATATATGAAGACATTGTCTAAGGGGTGGCACTAGAGAGATGATCAAGAGCACATGGCCCTCTTGTAGAAGACAAGGTTTTTAGCTGGGCCGTGGTGGCGCACGCCTTTAATCCCAGCACTCGGGAGGCAGAGACAGGCGGATCTCTATGAGTTCGAGGCCAGCCTGGTCTACAAGAGCTAGTTCCAGGACAGGCTCCAAAGCCACAGAGAAACACTGTCTCGAAAAACCAAAAACAAAAAAAAAAAAAGACAAGGTTTGCTTCACTGCACCAAAGTCAGGTGACTCACAACCACCTGTAGTTCTAGATCCGGAGGATCTGATGCATATACAGTGCATTCAGGAACTCACAGATACACACAAAGTAAACAGAAATAATCTTTACTAGAGCTGCCTGTAATCCTACAACTTGGGCAGTTACAGCTAAAGGATTGCAAGTTGAAGGCCATTGTTGAATAGTTTAAGAAAACTTTAAGCTATTCATGGAGCCAAAGCAAACTTCATTCTTAGAATATAAAACCATTTTTCACAGAACTTCTTCAGTCGAGTCTGACTCCCTATGACTTACGGTTCTTTAGCCGTAATGAAAAGGCCTACCTTTAATCCCAGCACTTACTTGAGAGGTGGAGGCAAGCAGATCTCTGCATTTAAGGCCAGCCTTATCTAGAGTTTCAGGACGGCCAGGGTTACGCAGAGAAACCTCATCTTGAAAAACCAAAAACAGAAAAAGAAGAGAAAGGGCCTGCAGTTCCTGTTGAGAAGTCAGGGAAGCAGATGCTATCATGATGGCGAAGTAATGATGAAAACCGAAGGTGATAGGGCGTGGTGGTAGCAGGGTGCAGGGACTGCAGTCTGAGAGCCCGTGTCGGGAGGCTTGAGTTACTTGTGTTTAGGAACAACTAGATTAAATTTGAAGCCTGCAGCTTAAGAAAATGTCCTCAGTGCTTTCATACCTCTTCTGCTGTGTTTGTGCGCCACACGGTGTCTACACGGAGCAGCTAATGTGAATATAAAATACTATCCAATAATTTATTAAGATGTGGTACAGATATCCTCAGCATTGGCTTCATCACAGCACTTCTGGTCGCCAATGCAAACAGGGAACTTTGGGGCAGGGAGTGGATTTGAAACCAGTATACTTCTGTGTAGCCCAAGACTGAATTTGCACCCCTAGTATGCCTGTAAAAAGCCAGTATTGTGTGTGCTTTAACCTAGCTCTGAGGAGAAAGCAGGAGGATCCCAGGGGCGTGCTGGCCAGCTAGTCTGGCTGACCTTGTCTCAAGAACGAAGGTGGACAGCAATAGGGGGAGACACCTGACGTGGACCTCTGGATTCACATGCATGTACATTTCCATCTCGCATGTATACATTTATGAACACAAGATACAATTAAAGAGGTTAAACCACCTTCTACTGGCAAGAGAAGAGTGAAAGAAAAGAAACCCTTTTCTGGATGTTTTGGGCAGGGGCTGGGAAAGAGATGAAGTGATGAGCTTTTGTTATAGTTTTTAGAGGTAGCAAACCAACCTTGGCAAATGGAGAGGTGGGGTCGTCATTAACCACGAGTATATGATGCTACTTAATTTAAAAGGCTGGAGCCCACATGTGCTACACACTGGGGATCCCAGCACTTGGGAGTCTAAGGCAGAGAGTTCATGAGTTTAAGACCATCCTAGGCTACACACCAATACACTGGCTCACAAACAAGAACATCTCTTCCACCATCACTAGCAGGAAATAATAAATACATTTTCACTTGAAATTGTGTATGCTCCATGCAGGTCTGGTGGGATACTTGTCCTTTTATAGAGGGAAGCGTCTTGCCTTTGTACATGGTTAGGTAATGGTGCCATTGGAATCTGAGCCTGATTCAGCTGTCACAGCAGGGAAGCAAAATGGCACACATGGATTCTGACAGTGTCCTGCTATCCCTCATTCTCCTAAACACAGCTAAAACAGCAACAGAAGGGCAGCAGCACTGGACTGTAGGAGAGAGAGGAGGCAAGTAAGGGTTTGGGTTGCAGCTATGACTCACCTGTAGAATGCGTGTATGCATCTTTGGATTCAGAGTAGTGTGACCAAAACAAAAATAAATACAAAAGGAAGGAAGAGTTTTGGTTTTTGTTGTTGTTGTTGTTTTGGTTTTTTTTTAATGTTTTTTGTTTTGTTTTGTTTTGCAAGATAGGGTTTCTCTGTATAGCCCTAGCTGTCCTGGAACTCCCTCTGTAGACCAGGCTGACCTCAAACTTACAGAGATCTGCCTGCCTCTGCCTCCTGAGTGCTGGGATTAGAGGCATCACTGTCACCTAGGAAATAGGTTTTTAACTTGTTTTTCTGGGAAGTATTTGTTGACATATACATTTTAATTAATAATTTAATTGATTTAATAGAGGAATGTTAGAACTGTGCCTTCATTTCCCTTCTCACAGTTGATGCAGCAATTATATAACGAATGTACCCTTGTGCATGCTGACCTCAGCGAGTACAACATGCTGTGGCATGCTGGAAAGGTAAGGGGCACATTTCAGTTAATTTGCAGGACATTTTCTAGTGTAAACTAGTGAGTATAAATCCATTAGTCTGTGCTTTGTGTTAACTAGGTCTGGTTAATTGACGTCAGCCAGGCTGTAGAACCAACCCATCCTCATGGCCTGGAGTTCTTATTCCGGGACTGTAGGAATGTTTCACAGGTAAGTGCAAAGCATTGCCTTCTAAAGGATGTAACAAGTTCAAATATTTTTTCTCCCAAGAAAACTATATTTGTAGAAATTGGAGGAATACCAGCTGCCTTCAGGATAAGGAGATAAAGAAGAATTTTTCAGAACTCACTTATTCATAGACTCTTGAGTCCACGACTCACATGGCCTCCATTTCTGACAGATTAAGATTTTGGTTCTGCTGCTGCTGTTTAAGGAGTAGACTTAAGGCATGTGCAATGCACAAAGCAAAGCTGGAGCAGGGCGAGCCTGCACACTTCTTCCCGGTTTTGTTCTCAGGAGGAGGACAGTCTCCTAAGTGGACAGTGTCCCCTGTCTGTTACTGTCACTTCAAGGTAGAGTGAAAACACTTTGAAATTCACTCCCTAAACACAGAGTTAGGTCCCATCTGGTTCCCATTTCTAAAGGAAAGGACTTGCTAGCAGCAGATGTAGCGAGAGAGTAACGTACTGTAGCTGACCTGTGCACCTGCTTAAACATTGTAAGTCATGGCATTTGGTGACTGCATGGCATCTGTCCACAGTCATTGTACACAGGGCACCACGTATATAACTGAAGAAGAGGTACCAGGAAGTGGAAGAGTTACTGAAGACAAACAATGTTGTGTAGAGCCTGGGCTAGTTAACCTTGAGAGAGAAACCTCAGTGGCTGCAAAATAATGAAGGAGTGTAGTGCAGCTTGTGCATGCCCACCTGTGAGAACCTTGTCAGCGTTCTGACCGTTTGCGTGTCATCACTAGTTTTTCCAGAAAGGAGGAGTAAAGGAAGCCCTCAATGAGTGGGAGCTCTTCAATGCTGTCTCTGGCTTAAACATCCTAGCCGACAACAAAGCTGACTTCTTAGCTGAGGTGAGTGGCTGGGGCACAGTTCAAGGAGCTCAGGGCTTGCCTGACACTCTTCCCCCAAACTTTGGATCTTCCTTCTCTCTACATGGTTCTTTTCAGACGTGAAATTTACCCCCTCCCCTGACACACACACACCCTAAACGCATCTTCACAGAGTTCATCAGAGTTTGGCTAAAATGGGTGCTGGCAGGCTGGGTGTGGCGCACATCTTTAATCCCAACATTCAGGAGGCAAAGGCTGAGTTCCAGGGCCGCATGGCCTAATAGTGTGTTCCATGCCAGGGGTCTAAAGAAAAAAGATGGGCAAGCACATTCCCAGCTCACTCTCACTTCTCCTGGTAGAAGAGTGAGGGCGCTGACGGGGACACCGTTGTAATATAAAGGAGTAATTCACGGACTACCTTCCCTAGCAGAATATAGTAAGCTACAAGTAGCCACATGTAGGTGTATGCCTTCATTGTAGTGCCAAAGAGGCAGGAAACCTGGTCTATATAGAGAGCTAGGCCAGTCAGGGATACATAGTGAAATGCTGTGCTTAAATAAATATATATCTCCATGTAACATTGTGTGTGTGTGTTTAACAGTATCTCATTACTCCAGCATTTTGCCCACAAAGCAGAGAGTAGTTAGAGTCTGTTCTGGAATTCCCGTGTGTGACTTGAGTTTGGCTAAGCTCTGGAGGAGCGTAACTAGGCAGGAAGTGGCAGAAAGCTCAGTCCGCTGGGGTGGACACTGCTGACTAGAAGCTTTACAGAGTGCCTAGCAAGACTGACTGGAGATTAGTTCCTGGCCTCATGAATGTATCAGCACTAACCCTGGTAAACAGGTATATTTGCACACATCACACACAGGCACAGACAGGGTGGGGAGAGGAAGAAGGGAGGTAATAGAGAGAAATTCAAGACCAGCATTAGGAATGGCCGAGTGTTAGAGAGGAAAACAGCCACTGGTTGTTTTGGTTGGGTACATACATATAAAGTCGGAACTTGATGACTGGATTTGATGTGTTGGTTCTGTAGATAGAAGCTTTGGAGAAAATGAATGAAGATCACATTCAGAAGAACGGATGGAAAGCAGCCTCGTTTCTGAAAGACGACGGAGGTCCACCTTGTTGTCTACAGAATAGCACCTGTACCCTGCTCTCCACCAACAGCAGTGATCGCCAGCTGCCATAGCCAACGAGTGGGGGTGACTTAAATACCAAAGCAGGAGCAGACAGTGCTGCTCTTGCGCTTACCACTTGTAACCCAGGTGCCAGATGTGTGGAATTTTTAACTCGGCATTGAAAGAATAAAATGTCACTACCTCTCATCTCACAAAAAGGATAATATTCTTTAACAGGTATAGATGTCTAGTTGAAGGAGTTTGGATTATACACAGCTCATGATATGAAATATCTTGATGAGAAATTTTCCACGTAGGGAGTATTTCCGAGTGTGGGGAGCTATGAGGCGTTGATGGGAGGTTTGCTGGCTGCACCATGCTCCTCACCTCTGGCTTTCTGTTGCATCTTTCCGTAAATGCTATCGTTCTAGTTCTCAACTTCTCTTCCAGGCTGTGACTGGGATTTTAAAGACCCCTTGTGGGTGGTGGAAATGGGGATTTGGCTTCAGAATGGATGGTGGAAATAGATATAAGCAATGTACCTTTTATTGGTATGTCATGAAAATGTATGGAATTCCACATTTCCATCGCATATCCAGGAAAATGACAGGTTTCTGAAACATAAGTATAGAAGGATTTTTTAACTAACTAAAATTTAACTTTTGGATTTTCATTTATGTTAAGTGTTTGGGATGTAACTCATCTACATTTTAATAAAAATGCAAAATATCTGGAAGGACAGAATATAAGAATCATATTTGATACATTTTAAGAAGGCAATGAAACAAATTTTAGTTTACAGTTTCCTAAAATTGTTCACATATTGATTGCTAGTTGTTTGCAGAGAAATAAAGCAAAGTAATGGGAGGTGTTCAGTAAGTGCAGGACAAAGCTGTGCGCAGAACAAGTCAAGTGACGAGTTCCCCAGTTCACCAAGCTGTCTGGCCTGATGTGTCCTTACTCTGGCTGGATTCTGACTGCTCTGAAAAAGCAAGCAGTAGTTTGGAAGACATGGGTTGCTCGCTCTTATTTTATTAGCCTCTTCATTACCCCAGTTCCAGGAGTCAGGGTGGATCCACTACACAGCCTAACTCTGTCTGGTTATAAAGAGTAAAACTATAAATGTAATTTATGTTTGAAAGATTTTAACATTATTTTAAAATGCCAAATCTGTTTTTTCTAGGACTATTTTGTTTCTGTTGTGCTGCTTTCAGTTGCATTGCAGTGGAGTGGGACTTTAAGTGACTCATCCCACGCTGAGATGTTTGCTACTTTGCAACAAATATTTAAATGATGATTAATTATTTATTGGCTGTACAGAAATTCCAGAGAATTCACTTGAAACAATCATTTAAAACTTGGTTTTCATTCTTGACATACTCATTTTCACACCATTGCTTGGAGTGTGCTGTGAACTTGCCTTTCCAGAAATTAAAAATGAAGAGATCATTTTAGACTTGGCTCATTGTGTGGTTTATTTCTATTCCTTATTTTAATGTCCTGGCACCAAGACAACCTTTCTGTAGCAAAGTAAGCAGTGCTGTTTTAAATACACACACATGTTGATAAAGGTTTCTGTCCTGCCCAGTCCCGCAACCATTCAGTCCCAAAGAAGTACACAGAGGTCTGTCTACATTAATTATAATCTGGGGATACTTTTTTTAAATATTTATTTATTTATTATGTATACAATATTTTGTCTGTGTCTATGCCTGCAGGCCAGAAGAGGGCACCAGACCCCATTGCAGATGGTTGTGAGCCACCATGTGGTTGCTGGGAATTGAACTCAGGACCTTTGGTAGAGCAGGCAATGCTCTTAACCTCTGAGCCATCTCTCCAGCCCCCTGGGGATACTTTTTTTTTCCCTCTTGTGAGGTTGGAATATTTTTTACATAGCAGGAAAATGATATAGAAGATACTGGTTTGATAAATAATCCAGTAGAGTGTGTATATATAAATAAATAGGAATGCTTTGCCTCACTTTATTGATATTGGATATAATTAACTATAAAAAATTATAAAAAATAAGTTTCAAGCATAAGGATGATTGGAGAGAATTTCTGTTTCAGTAAAAAGATTTCATTACTGGTTTCCTTGACATATATAAATAATTAGATCATGTAACTTGAAAGGCAGAGGCAGACAGATCTCTGTCCATTTGAGGCCAACCTAGTTAACATAATGAGTTCAGGCTAGCCTAGGATACATAGTTACACCTGTCTCACAAACAAAAACAAACTAAAATATCCCAGCACTGTGGAGATGAGGCAGGAGGACTACTGCAAGTTTGAGACCAGCCAGCCTTAGACTCTGCCTAAGACAACAAAATAAAATGGATAAACAGGTAGAATGAAGTCAGGCAGCTGATGGGGAGATGCTACATAGGCTGACTCCCATAGGAAGATGGAGACTGTAGTGGTCTGAATCAAAACACCCCATAGGCTTATATATGTGGATCCTTGGTACCCAGTTGGTGTATCTGTCTGGGAAGGATTAGGTGTGGCCTTGTTGGAGAAGGTTTGTCACTAGGGATGGGCTCTCCAAACTGGCCATCAGAAGAGATCGCTGTCTGCACATTGATGATCCAAGCATTTCTAACACTTTAGAAATACGGAGATGACACTCATAAGATTACATTTATGGTTTATGGCAGCATATATTTTTCTATTGGATTTTTGTAGTGCCTGCATTAAATTTTAGTAAGATTTGGGGCTATTGAGATGGCCCAGTGGGTAAAGGCACTTGAGTTTGATCTCTGGAATTCACCTGGTAGAAGGAGAAAGACATATATGAGAAACAAACTGTTGAGCTGACTGCTAGTCATCCGAATGGCTGACTGGGATTGGACAATCTGCTTCCAAAGTGGCCCACTCATGTATTGGAGGGAAAATTGCACCTATACTGTCCGGTGCTAGAGGTTTTGGTAGGAGAGTGTGCTGAGATACAATGGGGCCGCGTTAACAGGAGAAATCACACCTACTTATTGACTGTACACTTTGCATGGCATAGAGTGCTCACCAAAAAAACAAAGGCAAGGGGGCTGGAGAGATGGCTCAGAGGTTAAGAGCACTGACTGCTCTTCCAGAGGTCCTGAGTTCAATTCCCAGCAACCACATGGTGGCTCACAGCTATCTATAATGAGATCTGGTGCCCTCTTCTGGCATGCAAGCATACATGGAAGGAATGTTGTATACATAATAAATAAATCTTAAAAAAAAAAACAAAGGCAAACAGGTAAGAGTTAAACTAAGGTGCATCTTATATACACCTTTAATCCTGGCAGAGGCAAGCAGATTTGTCTTAAAAGAAAAAAAAAACAAGCTATTCTAAGTCATTGGACAAGCACCAAAGATACTCTTGAGTTGTTGAACAAATTCCAGTGTGTTTGAGTGAATGAGAACAGGCTCATGTTTGAGTGCTTGGTCCCCAGTCTAGGGACCTGTTTGGGAAGAGTTGGGAAGTGTGGCCTTGTTGGAGGAGCTGTGTCACTGGTGGTGGCCCCACACCAGACCCCAAGGTGTGTCTGCTGCCCTTGGGTCAGGATGTAAAACTCTCAGCTACTGCTCCAACACCATGCCTCTCTGCCATGATGATCACGGACTGACCCTCTAAAACTGAGCACGCTTCCAACTGTGTTGCCTTGGTCAAGCTGTCTCCTCGCAGTAATAGACTAGGAACCAGTAAGACAATCAGTAAGTGGATAGGAAAAGGAGACAAGGCAAGGGTGTTATGGCAATTTGATTCCAGTGACACTCCAAGACTTAAATAAAGCTTACCGTGACTCAGGGCAGAGCAGGTGACTGGAACTGGCTGTATAGAAGCCAGCAATTTGAATAGAGAAATACACCGAAAGGAAAGGGCGGGGACGTGAGTTTACTGGAGAGACTGTCTCCTGCTGGGTCTCCAGCCAAAAAACAAGGTCAGTTGGTTGCTTCTTGGCTCCTCTGATCTAGCAGGTTTTCACTTCATCTGACTTCCAACTCCTTGATGGCTAATAGAACAACAGAGATTGAGTTTAAACCTGAAGTCTTGGCAGAGTCTGGCGCAAGACTGGAAGGCCCTCCAGACCTTGGCCTAAGTGGTCTGGCCAGCCAGGTGTTGACTGTGGGGCTGTGGGGTCACAGATGATAATTAAAACATCAGTAGATTCATGTGCAGCTGCTAAGCCAACAGAAAAAAAATTACAAGAGGCAAAATGACTAGGAAGAGAAAGATTAGTTAACAAGGCTGGTGTGTACAGCTTTCTTCCAGCTTGACTTCCCACCTCGCATCCTAAGAACCCTGCCCATGCTTGGTTAATAAAAACCCTGAGACAGATATTGGGGTTCAACCTGAAGGTCGGAAAAGCAAAACATCCACTGGCTCTTACCTCTACCTCTGTCCAAAATGGTGATCCTGCCTCCAGGAATCTCAGAATGAGACTTCTGAGAGCTGTCTTCTCTCATCTTATTTCCTCTTTAGGGCTGGGATTAACGGCATGTGCCACTACTGCTCGGTTTCTATGGCAAACTAGCGTGGTGGCTGGGATTAAAGGTGTGGTTACCACTGTCTGTTCTCAGATCTCCAGGCAAGCTTTATTAAAACACAAATGAAATATCACTACATTGTCCTCTTTTAGGAAGGTTACAAGTGTTTCTTGCAGCTGTTGCTGAATCAGCTTCTCAGAACAGCTGGCGGAGAGGGCCAGGGAGCCAGACCAGAGCCATAACAGGTTTCTAATGGCGCCTGTTAGAGACCAGGCCTTAGTTTCTGAACTGTTTCTGTACCCCAGTAAGCCTCTGCTGAAGCAACAGTCCAAACCAAATTAGAAAAGGTCCAGGTTTCATGGATATAATGCTCCCCGATGGCTTTCCAGCCCCCACCAGAAAACCAGATGTCTGTTTTCTGGGGTGCAGTTTAAATACCCTGCGGGAGTGGTCTTGAGCATCTCTGGGGGAGGGGTCATCGTTTGGTGGGCTTTCTAAGATGCTGCAGGGTTTGGAGAGAGATGGGGAGGGGGCTTGGGGTGGAGCTTCCGCTGGAACTTTCCAGACTCTTTGGATATTTGGATGCCAGGGGCTGGGAGAAGCTTCTACCCGAACAGTTTCAGTTTACTGGAACTAGCTGGAGCTGAGCAAGTAATTCTTGGGAAAGTCACAACCCAGGGCAACCAATCAAAGAGCACCCCAAAGTCTTGTTCAAGCTTAAGAGAATTAAAGTTAGCATATCAGGCCCTGCAGCAGACAAGCACCTAGTTACTGAGCTGCCAGACAATCGTATAACAACCCATAAACTTTTTGTTTAAGCCCACTAATCAGCCCCCAAACTAACCTCCCCTCCCTGGCATTCCTCTTCAGGTTTCTCTTGCTGTTGCTCTGTGTCACCCCAAATTATTGGAATTATAATAAAGCGGTCTTGCTTATTGCATACATGACTGGTGATCTTTTATGGGACTTCTTGCTGACCGTGACACAGGCCTGTTGAGGGAGCTGCCGCCCCAGCTCCTGGCCGCCTGGCTAGCTTATACCCCGAAATAACAACACACAAATTGTATTCATTTAAACACTGCCTGGCCCATTAGCTCTAGCTTCTTACTGGCTAATTCTTACATCTGGACTAGCCCATTTCTAATAATCTGTGTAGCCCACGAGGTGGCTTACCAGGGAAAGCTTCTAACCTACATCCATCCTGGGTTGGAGCTTCATCGTGTCTGCCCCAGAGAGGAGAGGAAATGGCATCTGAGCTCACTTCCTCTTCCTCTCAGCATTCTGTTCTGTTTACTCCACCCACCTAAAGGCTGGCCTATCAAATGGGCCGAGTCAGTTTCTTTATTAGCCAATGACCTTCCTCCATCACAGGCCAGACTGGCATGTTCAGGAGTGACATGTTTTACACCCTTTTGACTCTGGGACCGACTGAGCTACTTGTGGCTACTGGCAGGAGGCTCAGTCTTGAGAAGGCAGCAGTGTCTCCAGGGCCCTGCTTAAGCATGCTTGTGATGTGGCAGCTGGTTCTCCCTACAGCAGTGGACACAGGACAGTAAGGGAGGAGTCACATGGGCTTTAAAAGGAATTGTTTTTGAGATCATAATTATATCATTTCCCCCTTCCTTTTCCTCTCTCCAAAATTCTCATATACCCCTTCTCACTCTCAAATTTATGTCCTCTTGGGTCTCCTAGGGAAGCTGCACCCATAGTCTCATGAACATGACTATCCAAACATGAGCTTGAACAAAGACACCAATAGATGTGCTAACATGGACAAGAAAAAGGCTTTTTATCAGTGTAAACAAAAGTTCCAAGAGGAGGCTGTATCTTCCACTGAACCTGATTCTGTTACTCCCAGGGTTGATCAACTGAATGGAACTTCTCTGATTATGCAGAGGTTGGAATCCTGCAGACCCAGAACGACTCACAGTTTCCCTGCTACGGTCAGCCTCATCCACAGCTAGTCCTTACCTTCTTTATCTGACCTAACATCCTTTGAAATGTATTGACTTAATGAAACCTAAGGATGTCCTCAGAGAGCATCTGGGCCATAGCACATGTTTCCTCTCTCTTGCTTCAATCCACCTACCTAATGTTTCCACCAGTGCTTTTGTTTTTGTTTGTTTTGTTTGTTTGTTCTAGACAGGGTTTCCCTGTGTAGCTCTGTCCTGGGACTCACTCTGTAGACCAGGCTGGCCTTGAACTCAGAGATCTGCCTGCCTCTGCCTCCCGAGTGCTTCTCAGTCCCACCAGTCAGCACCACCACCACCCAGCTCTACCAGTGTATTTTTAAAAAGTATCTTAATTCATGATTTTCTTTATTTTTACTACATAAATGACACTGCTACCACATTGGAACATGGAATTTGAGGTAAGCTACAATTGTGTTCCTGGGCCATTGTCACTCATATTTGGTTTCAGAATAAGCTATCTCATCTCCACTGAAGTTAGAGCTATATTTTTTGTTTTGTTTTTCTTGCACAAATGTCGGCTATACTCTGAAATTGCATTAAATCATGTACTATTCTGTTGGTTCATGGGGCAACCTTGTACAACTTGGTGAGTCTCTGCTTCCCAAGACTAGGAAGGCCCTAAGTCCTGGGAAGCAGGAAGCACTGAAGGTGGTGTTGGATGCTGGCTACCATGGTAACTGTGATAGTGTGGCAACCACTCCCCCACTCCTTTTGGCATTGATGTGTCTTTCCAGAAAACTTGTTCCTTTCAAACCCACCGTCCTCATCTGTGTATGTGACTACACAGTAGCTATGAGACAGTTGTAAACCCACC
>NC_022020.1:6118985-6122351 GCF_000317375.1 Microtus ochrogaster
TCCTCATCTGTGTATGTGACTACACAGTAGCTATGAGACAGTTGTAAACCCACCGTCCTCATCTGTGTATGTGACTACACAGCAATGTTTAGACAGTGTTTTTACTGCTGCTTCAAGTATCCTGATAGTGCCTGGCACTGTGAGCAGATGCTCATCTCTACTTTAAATGTATGAAACTTGATTATAACTGTGTGGCTCTGTCTTAGTTAGGATTTCTAATGCTGTGAAGAGACACAATGACCACACAAGTCTTATAAAGAAAAACATTTAATTGGAGTGGTGGCTTACAGTTTTAGAGGTTCAGTCCATTCTCATCACGGCAGGAAGCATGGCATATGTAGGCAGGCATAATACTGACTACATCTTGGCTCACAGGCAACAGGAAGTCAACTAAGAAATTGGGTGGTATCCTGAGCACAGAAACTTCAAAGCCCACCCTGTTGTGGGAGCTGTGGGCTGCATTCCTGCCGCCCCAGCTCCCAGCCGCCTGGCTAGCTTATGCCCTGAAATAATTACACAGAAACTGTATTCCTTTAAACATTGCTTGGCCCATTAACTCTAGCCCTTACTGGCTAATTCTCATATCCCGATCAACCCATCTCTAATAGTCTGTGTAGCACCAGTCTTACCAGGAAAGATTCAGCAGGTCTGACCTGGCAGCTTGCTTCATCATGTCTGCCTGGGAGAGGGGAGCATGGCGTCTGAGCTCACTTCCTCTTCCTCCCAGCATTCTGTTCTGTTTACTCCACCCATCCATGTTCTAACCTATCAGGGCCGAGCAGTTTCTTTATTAATTAACCAATGACCTTCCTCCATCACCACCCCACAGTGACACACTTCTTCCAACAAGGTCAAATGTACTCCCACAAAACCACACCTACTAATAGTGCCCCTTCCAATGACATTCTAACCACCACATTCTACTCCCTGGTACCCATAGTCTTGTAACAATATTATAATATAAAATGCATTAGCCCAACTTTGAAAGTTTCCATATAACTTCGAGAGTTCCCAACTTCAAAAGTCTGTAACATCTTTATAATATTTTAAAGTCTCTTCTGAGATTCATGCAATTTCTTAACTGTAATTTCCTATAAAAATAAAAAAGCAGATGACAGGAAATAGTCTAGAGAATGGCACCCACATTCCCAAAATACTAGTTAAAGATGTTTGTTATCATTAAAGGGGCATTGATTACAAGTTGTTATTGGTAATGGTCAGGGAAAAAAGGCTGAGCAAAGAAATTAGATGCAGGGATCTTATTCTGGAAAGAAAAAGGGGGGTTATAGAAACGATAGGATAAAAAGATAGATTGTTTAATCTAATTAAAAAATAACTATTAATCTCAAAATAGTTTACATTGTTATGGATTGTGGTTTATTGATACAAATTTAAAGTTATTTTTGCTATACAATATGTATGTTTGTACTCTTGCTTAGGGTATTGCGCTTATGCAACTTATTTAAAATATAACATATAAGATATAATTAAGAAATACAGATTAGCCAGGCAGTGGTGGTGTATGCCTTTAATCCCAGCACTTGGGAGGCAGAGGCAGGTGGATCTCTGTGAGTTTGAGGCCAGCCTGGTCTACAAGAGGTAGTTCCAGGACAGGAACCAAAAAAAAAGCTATGGAGAAACCCTGTCTTGAAAATTAAAAAAAAAAAGAAATACAGATTAATAGTCATCTATAAACCCAAATTTATAGCTATGTTAGGTATGTCTTCATTGTCATACACAGATATATTTAGATAGATAGATCTATAGATCTCCAAACACTTCAAAGACCTACACAATGCGGCATTTAATATGTTTAATAACCTAAGGCTTTTCATGACAGTGAGACACAGCTGCTCCTGACAGCACCTATTTACTTCAAAGGAGATGATGAACATTGAAGAAAATCTACATGGAGTTTGCTTTTTTATGGCCAAAGCTAGTCATTTGGGCAAAGAAACTGCCCTTGCCTCAATTGCTGTCAGTATTCTGTCCAAACTGGACCAGCAGGATGCAAAAGAAAGCAGCTGCCAAACTATGCCAAGACAAGGAAAGACAGTCCTTCAAAGTTCCCTGCTTCTCAGAAATGTCTATAGGCCAAAGTTGGAAGCCCCAAAGTTACAGAAGAACCTAGGGTGAATATTCAGGCAGCCAGTTGTCCCTGTCACTATGTAACATTTCAACTCTCTGGGGTCTTTGGTGGAGTTGAAGACTAGATAGCCATAATTAAGGTTTTCCTTAGGTATAATAAAAGGTAAATTAGATAGAAAATGTTGATTCATAAAGAAAAGATAAATAATAGAGTATTTTCTCTAATTTTGCAAAATATAAATGGACAGGATATTATAACTGTAATTCTTATCTGTTGTATATACTTTTACTATATTAAAGTTAAAAATAATTTTTTTAGACAAAAAGAGGGAAATGTGGAATGTTAAGTTGTGAGTGTAGCCCCCACCCCCTAGCCTCCAGGCCTGAGAGTTGTATTGGTCTGGACTCCAAATCCCAGCATGCCAGGGTATTTAAATGAGTGCATAAAGGAGAAACACATGGTCTCCCCCCCCCATCCTGGTGGCATTTACAGCCTCCTGGTTCCCCCTCAGGGCCACCTGAGAACGCAGGAATCCCATTAAACCTGGATATTTCTTAATTTGGCTTGTTGTGATCTGGCTTGATTGGGATTTTTGCATCAGCAAAGAGCTTGTGTTAGGAAAAATTTCTAACATGGAATATTTCTTTACTCTGTGTAAATTACGTTGTGATTGGTTTAATAAAGAAGCTGGACAGGATAAGGTTAGGCAGGAAAACCAGAAAAAAACACTGGGAAGAAGAAGGGTAGATTGAGAGGAGTAACCAGCAAGACACAGAAGAAACAGGAGGTGCAAGATGAAGGAGGTCCACCACATAGCAGAATGTGGGTTCATTTAAATTGTAAGACCTAGTTAGTAGCCTGGCAGTGGTGGCATTTAGGAGGCGGCAGAGGCAGGAGGGTCTCAGTGAGTTCAAGGCCAACCTAGTCTACAAGCAAATCCAAGGACAGTCAGGACTGTCACGCGTCTATACTTAACTCTAAAAGCCAGAATCATGTGACCAAAGCAACAAGTTCTGCTGCCTACTGGGGCTGGAACATGGCCCCCTCATTCAATTACATCTTCACTAGCTTTCTTTCCTTCACTGCCTAATCTTTCTCTGTTGATCAAGCTGGTTTCAAACTCAGAAATTCTCCAGCCTCTGCCTTCCCAGTGCTAGGATTAAAGGTGTGCCCCCACCACACTCGGATTTAAGAATTTCTTAATTCCTTTTCACAAACTGGAAATTTAGCTGGGAAATCTTAGCCTGAGGTTACTGTTGATTGCCTTGACAGGTCAC
>NC_022020.1:6126202-6138985 GCF_000317375.1 Microtus ochrogaster
CTAACATAATTAGGGGTGTGAGGTTCTCTGCAGACTCCCCTAGGGTGATGGTTCCTGCAATGATTTTAGGAGGAAATTGGCTCCTAACAGGTTACCACTCCCTGCATTCCATTTCCTAAAATCTATTTATCTCCTTGATTTAGCTCCATTCCCTTCCTGGTGCTCTTTTTTTTCTTTTAAATGACTTATTTATTTTTATTTAAGGTGCACTGGTGTTTTGCCAAAATACACTCTGTTGGATCGCCTGGGACAGGAGTTACACACACACACACACACACACACACACACACACACACGAGTTATGAGCCACCACGTAGGTGCTGGGAATTGAATCCAGATCCTCTGGAAGGATAGCCAGTGCTCTTAACCACTGAACTATCTTTCCAGCCCCTCCTGGCTCTTTTTCTTCTCAAAATTTACATTTTGTAATTTACTCTGCTCAGCTTGCTCCTTTTCATTATAGATTTTCATAAGCATGGACACTAATATCCACATGGCAGAGTCTATACTAGGTTGTTTTAAGTTCCCTCTGCCAATGGAATTAATCCAAACCTCTTCACCTTAGCCTCAGGCAGACTCTTTGGACAAGGGCAAAAGGCAGCCACTTTCTTCACCAAATATCACAAGAACAATCTCTAGGCAACACACTAAAATTCTCCTCTGAAACCTCTTGAGTAAGCCCCTGACAGATCAAATAACTCTTAGTACTTTGTCTTCGATGCTTCTACTAGTATGGTCCATTAAGTAGTGGTTAAAGCTACTTCCATAGTTCAAAGTGACCACGTCCAACCTGTAGTGTTTCTGCTGATGCAGCCTCTCGGCGATCCATAGCATTTTTATTTTTACCATTACACACTGGGCCATGCATTTACATGGCATGAAGATGTGTCTATGTTTTGCTTCATCTGCATAAGGCAGCTGATTGGTTTAATAAACTGCTGAATGGCCAACAGCTAGGCAGGAGAGGATAGGCAGGATTCCTAAAGAGAGAGAACTCCTAGGAAGGAAGCAGAGAGGTGGAATTTCACCAGTGAGACCTGGAGCATTGAACTCACAGTACTGAAGAGAGGTAAGAGTCATGTGGCAAAATGTTGATTAATAGAAAAGGGTTATTTATATTATAAGAGCTAGTGGGTCAAGCCTAAGCTAAGGCGAAGCTTTCACAATTAATAAGATGTCACCATGTCATTATTTGGGAGTTGGTGGCCCAAAAGGAAGTCTGGCTACAGGGTGGCATCCTGAGCATAGGAACCCATCCCTACAGTACCTCCAATAAAGCCACACCCACTCCAACAAGATCACATTTCCTCTGAGATTATGGGGCCAATTACCTTCAAAACACCATAGGTACAAGGCTAAAAGCAGATGTCCCCAGAGTAGACATGAAAGGGAATCCTGTTTTAGTCTTGCTAAATGTATCAGAAACTCAGTAGCAGGACATGAACCTTGAGGTGAGTTCATCATAAACAAAATGGTTGCCTGGGCCAGATAATCTTCATGGACCTTTCTGTCTCCTTTATCCTCACAGCTGTAGAACTCCAACTTCATCCTCTCAGAGGTCTTGTTGGGTCAAGGAATTAATAGTATTTTTATAAAGATTTATTTTTATTATTTTTATATGTGTCTACCACATTAGTGCAGGTACTCACAGAAGCCAGGGGTGTCTGATCCTCTGGAGCTGGATTTACAGGCAGCCGTGAGCCCCTACCCCCCAATGCGTGCTGGGAACTGAACTTGTGTCTTCTGGAAGAGCAACAAGTGCTCTTAACTTCTAGCTACTGCTCTAACCCATAGAAATTAATTTACCATACAGTAGATGAATAAGAAGAAAGCATACATGTGGTGATATTTTGTTTGTGATCTAACAAATAAAACTTGCTTGAAGATCAGAGTGCGAAATCAGCCACTAGTTAGCCAAAGAAGCCGGGCAGTAGTGGCACACACCTTTAATCCCATCACTTGGGGAGGCAGAGGCAGAAGCAGGGGGATTTCTGTGAGTACGGGAGATTGATCCTGTCTAAAAGAGAAACAGAGCCAGGCAGTGGTGGCTCACACCTTTAACCCCAGCACTTGGAGGTTAACACTAGGATGGTGGGGACAGGAGTGATATGGCTGGGTGGAGAGAGGAATGTAAGGTGGGAAGAGGCCTGGTCAAGGATCTACCAGCTGGTCCTGACTAGAGTTCTCTCACTGGGAAGGGAACTCCTCCAGACTGCTGGCAGCAATGCTTGGCTGTACCCCCTAACACACACACACACACACACACACACACACACACACACACACACACACACACTCTTCAAAAATTAGCTTCTCTTATAATATAGTATTCTTGCTAATTTTCTAACTAAAAGAAATTTGAAAAGTTCAAAGAGGGACACAGAAGTCATCCAAACAACAGCTAAGTAGTGAGAATCACTTCAGGGACTAAGGTCAATAGTCTTTTGGTCCTCTGACACATGGTCTGACAAAGACCAGGCAACAAAACCCAAAACAAGAAAACAGCAACAGGAAACTGGGTGTGCTTTTAGGTTCTAGGAAGTGTCAGGAGCGCCCTCTAGCACCCGCGGACTAGCACAGCACCCGCTTATCGCACAGACCAGAGCTTCCGAGCTCAGGAAAACACAGGCCAGGAGTCAGAGGAAGAAGTAAACATCCGGCCCGGTGGCTGCTCACTCACTTTTCCTGGGGTGTCGGGGTGTCAGCGCAGGAAGGACACTGATCCTCGCTTGAGCTGCGCTCAGTCTGTCTCCCTACTAATGTGAGCTCACCCATTCCAGGCAGGAATCTCTACTGGAGTCCCCATGTCTGCACAGAAAGTCTGGTCTCAACCTTGCTTTTCTTATTGTTGTATTATTGTTTTGGATTTGTTTTTAATTTGTTTGTTGTTTTCTTTACACCTATTCCAGGCCTGTGTGTTCGGGTCAGCCCTTCAACTTCTTATCTTTCCCGTTTTGCACAGCCTCAACCCTTTCTGATCACGTCTGAACCAGCACATTCTCGGTGGAGCAAAGGGGCAGCTAGTGTCCAGCCTTCACCCAGGAGCTCAGTCCCTCAGCTTCTGGCTGCCTGGGAGCACGCCAGGGCCTTCGTGAGCAGTAAAAGGACTCCACAGTGAATGCAAGCTAAGATTTTGGTTTGCTAATTCTTCTTCCATCTTCCAATTTTTCAGCTTTCAGATGTAGCAAAAGTTGTTGAGTAGTCTTATAATTTCTGCTCTGGGGAGACGGGTGGTGGGTAGAGTGGCTGCCTAGCAAGCAAACCCTCTTCTGTTCTCTCAGATGACCTACACTCTTGTGAACACACCCACATAGCGCAGACAAAACCTTCGGAAAACAGAAATACAAGTCAGCCCAGGAGGGGGCGCCACACAAAGGCAAGGCTCCTCAATTCTACTGAGGTTGGTCCTTTGTGGTGATCTAAAAGAGTACGGGGAACCTGGAAGTCCAGGTCCTCAAGATGCCTGTTTATGCAATTTTGCATGAACCATATCCAGCTTCATTTTCTTTTTTTTTTTAAATTCTACTTTCCCATTTCTTTTATTTTAAATTTTTTATATATTTTACATACCAACCACAGTTACCCCTCCCTTCCTCTGCTTTCCCCCAGCTTCATTTTCCTAACACTTTTTAATTTATTAATTTTTTTTAATCTAGGAAGAATAAGTGCTCCTATCTGGGCACAGGACAAACAATGAAGTGGTCTTCATTGTTGATGGATTCCGTTTGCAATGGGGCTGAGGAGATGGCTTAGGTGGTAGGGTGCCTGAGATATTAGTTTGATGGGCTGAGTTCAGAACCCCAGCACCTTTGGAAAGGTTGAGTAAACCCTGTTGGATAAGGAGATCCCTGGAGCTCATTGGTCAGTCACTTCAGCCAGTGAGCTTTGAGTTCATGAGTGACCCTTTCTCAAAATCTTGAGTGACAGAAAGACACCAGTGCTGACCTTTGACCTTCACACAGAGAGCATCTACACATGCTCAACACACCACACATACATATTCAAAAATAAATAAAAATCATGTTTGCCGTAGAAAGAGACAATACCTGGACGGGTAAAAGACTTGGTTCTGGATCTTCTGGATTCTCTCAGCCTGCGGTAGTTGGAGCATCTCCTGAGCCCACAACACTGTGAAGCTGACTGTGAACAGAGTCTTCCCTTGGCAGTGTTGGCGCTGCTGCTGCAGCTGCAGCAAAGAACTACAGACTAAGGGACTAAACATCTATCTTCTCACAGTCTTGAGGCAGGTAGCCCAAAGTCAGGGTCGGCAGGGCTGTTTCGTTGTAAAGATTTGTTTATTTGTTTCTTTATTTATTTATTATGTATAGTGTTCTGCCTGCATGAACATCTGCATGCCAGAAGAGGGCACCAGATCTCATTACAGGTGGTGTGAGCCACCCTGTGGGTGCTGGGAATTGAACTCAGGCTCTCTGGAAGAGCAGCCAGTGCTCTTAACTGCTGAGCTATCTCTCCAGCCCTCATTTCTTTTTTAAAATTTCATTACATTTTTCCAGGTGTGGTGGGTGGTGTACACCTTTGATCTCAGCACTTGGGAGGCAGAGGCAGGTGGATCTCTGTGAGTTTGAGGCCAGCCAGGTCTAATTAACATAGATAGTTCCAAGCCAGCCAGGACTACCTAGAGAAATTCTGTCTCAAATGTAATAATTTTTTTTATTACATTTGTTTATGTATGTGGGTGCTGACTTACTACAGTGCATGTGTGGAGGTCAGAGGTGCAGGAGTCCTTCTATTCTTCCATCCATGTAAGGGATCAAACTCAGGCCATCATACTGGGTGGTGAAGGCTGTTGGTTAGAGCCATCTCGCTGGATCAGGACTTCTTCTTGGCCTCTCTGGCTCGTAGATGGCCGACCACCCGGCAGAGTGGGAACTTAATGCCCTCATCTCTCTTTTTCTTCTTTAAATAAAAGTCATATCGGTTTAAGGCAACATCTGATGACTTCATTTTGCCTTAATTACATCTTTGAAGCTGCAAACGCAGGCACATTCTGAGATATTGGGGGTTACAAGTTCATCATGAAAACTTGGTGGGGGAGGGCAGAATTTAGGCCCCAGTATCCTGGCCCATGACCGATTGTTCAAAAAATCAGTCCTCGGGGCTGGGCACAGATCTCCCTGAGTGGTCGCCTGGGGCGAGTTAGGTCCTGAGGGGAGCACAGAAATCAGTCTCTGCTCGTAGGTCTCCTCTGCTGCACGATTACAGCCAGCCTCCTGCCTCATCTCTCCGACTAAACTGACAGGGGAAGAAACCTTGCGTAAAGGCGACAACTCACCATTGACTGGCAGTCTCCCAGCAGCCAGCAGGCTTCCGGGTCACGTGACTCAAGGTCCCCCCCAGAGGGGGCGTGGCTATGATGGTGGGACCTTCCAGGGTCCAGTGAAGCGCCGAAGGCCGCGAGTAACGTGAGGCGGGGCGGGGCCTAGGGCAAGCGGCCTGAGCGACGGCGGGGACCTAGGACGTCTGCGGGGTTGCCGGGCTCCCGCGAGTCCCAGCCATGAGCGGCGAGGACTACTACCTGGAGCTGTGCGAGCGGCCCGTGCAGTTCGAGAAGGCGAACCCGGTCAACTGCGTGTTCTTCGACGAGGCCAACAAGCAGGTGAGCGGCGCCCGCAGCGAGGCCCAGCGCCCGGACGCTTCCCGGCGCCGGACTTGCCATGCGTACAAGGACTTAGCGCTGAGTGCCCGGTGTTTTGTGCGGGAGCAGAGACGGGTGTGCAGTTGCACGGGCGGTGCTGGAGTGCGAGCTGGCTTTCAGATGGTCAACCTTAGGGTCTGGCCTGCTTGTGCACGGTGCTCTGTTTGCTCTCTTCTTTCCTCTGAATTTGTCTAGGAATTTGCCAGGTTAGTTTGTTGAGACGAACCAAGGGTGTGGTACGGTCGACGTGATTCTTGGAAGGTTGATCTAGGTCTTTACAAAGCCCTGACCATTAACGTTGCCCCTTCTTCCTCAGGTTTTTGCTGTTCGATCGGGTGGAGCTACCGGAGTGGTCGTTAAAGGCCCAGATGATAGGAATCCCATCTCTTTTAGGTAATTTGCCCTTTTTAGAATAATATCCACGTGTAAACACTGGGGCTTTTCTGATAAAGAAAGTTGAATCGTTTTCTTTGGTCTCATCTGAGCAGCCTGGGATGGAATCCTGTGTGTAGGAGAAAGCAGTAGGCGCCTGCGGGTACAGTTTGACTGTCAGTAACCTGGGAATCAGAATTTCCCAGGACACCTACTTCCTGGTGCTTGAAGGTCCAGTATTCATGCACTCATTTGTGCTGTGCCGGACCTGGGGACTCCCCCTGAGATTAAAGCCACAGACCCGCTGGCCCACTTTACATGAGTGAGTGAGGTTGATAACAGCGGCCCCTGTCACCTTCACAAGTGCCTAGGTTTGGGTGATCTGAATTCTTCTGATTGCAGCAGCAGAGAGAAAGTATCGTGTAGGGTCTCAGTTCAGTTGTGGAGCAGGCCTGTGACCCCAGCCTTCTGGGAAGCTAGAGAGGTAGCTTGCAGGTTATTGGCCAGTCTGAGTGGCATAGCAAGACCCTGTTTCAAAAAAGACATCGCTTTTACCATGAGTCAACTGTTTGAAGCAGAGGACAGTTGTTGGTCCTCATTCGGTGGCGCACACCAGCGGTGGCACACACCAGCGGTGGCGCACACCAGCGGTGGCACACACCAGCGGTGGCGCACAAGTGACAACTGAATTGGCCTGCCCCTCTCCGGAACTCAAACTTAGTGCAGGAGAGAAGAGATTCAGCCAGTGTGTTTGATGCAAGTAGCTCTGTGCTGGGCTCTGTTCAGAATGTCGGAGGACTCGAGGGATGCAGTTTTGACCTTGAGACGGGGTTGAGCAAGGCTTAAAATATGAAGGGAGTGATTTCTGGTTGGATATTAGACCTAAATAACACCATGAGCAAAGGTATAGTGTTTTGGGGACTCTAGGTTAGGGTATCTGTAGGGAAGGGTACATGAGGAAGGTGTGCTCACTGGCAGAGACTGCCTTGACATTATATTATGCATTCCCTATGGGGATTAGGGCTTTTCCTTAATGGTCAAAATCTGTTGGGTCAGCTGTGGTGTGGGTATCCAGTGTTTGAAAATAGTGTATTTCCCTGTCGAGAGCAGAGACAGCAATAACTCTGAGAGAGAGAGTGTTAGTTTGGCTGTGTGTTGCCCAAAGCCACGGGGCTCTGAGGTGCAGACACAGGCTCAGTAAGTTACGGGGTGAGATACACCAGTGACACATGGAAACTGAGAGGGGACGGCCTGCCATAGGTGACATCTCGGGGTTCCCAGGAGCTCAAAGTGTTGGTAGGATGCAACATTGAACTTGTGTGCACGCGTGTGTATGTGTGTGCATCTTTTCTTAGCTCCTTGTGTTTTAGACAAGGTCTCCTTGGCATATTAGCATAAGTGACCCTTAGGGGCCTGCAGGTCTTTGTGTCCCCAGCACTGGAATTACAGTGCCACAGTGCCACAGTATCGATTTTTTACATGGATTCACACTCTGGAGATCACACTTAGGTCTCTGTGAGTCAACGGAGCCCAAATACTTTTTTTTTTAGAAAAAAAAAAACAGCTTTATTGAGTAGTAATTGACTCACAGTGTGTTGCACAGTTACTGTATACTGAGATATTTACACACCCGGAAGCCATCCCTCTAATCCTGAGTGCATCTGTAGTCCTCAGGTGTTCAGCAGTTCTCAGGTGATGTGTGTGTGACTCCAACCACTTGGCTGTGTCCTCTGCCCACTTTTCTATCTATCAAGTTGTTGATGCCAGTAGATTGTGTCCACAGCTTCAGAGTTGCAATTCTAACATTAGGCTTCCCGCAGAGTCACGTGGCTTTTTGTCACAGAAGCAAGAGCTAGGATTCAGGGTACGTTCCCTCTAACATGTTCTTTCTTGTTTCAGAATGGACGACAGAGGAGAAGTGAAGTGCATTAAGTTTTCTTTAGAAAACAAGATCCTGGCTGTCCAGAGGACCTCCAAGGCAGTGGTAAGGCAGCGCACAGACCAGCAGGATCAGAGGCAGGGCTGCTGAGTTCTAGTGCTTTCCTCACCCCGAGGGATCCAGTGATGCGGAGCTGTTGAGAGCGTTTGCAGTTGACTGGATGAATGAGCTTAGCATCAGTCTGACTTTAAAACAGTGTGTATTCATAAGACGCTGTCTATCACGACATTGTCACACTTGTGTACTGTGTCCCATGCTCATATTCTGCCCCCATTACCTTCTCCTGTCTCCTCTTCTGGTCCCTCTCTTTCCATGTGTCCCTTTTCTACTGTGGTTTATTATTTTTATGTGTATGGATGTTTTACTGTCTGTGCAGCATGTGTGTGCAGTGCCTGAGGAGTTCAGAAGAGGGCATAGGATCCCCTGGACCTGGAGCTACAGGGGGTTGGTAGCTGTCATGTAGGTGCTGGGAATGGAGCAGCCAGTGAGTGCTCTTAACTGTTGAGCCACCTCTCCAGCCTTTATTTTTTTTAAAAAGTAATTTGGGTTGTCCTGCATATTTGTGTTGCTTGCTAACTGGTAACATGGATTATGTGAGGTATATTTTTGACTACTTGGTGAATTAATCTCATTCAAGTCACTTCGTCTGTTGGTGTTTCTCATGTCTGCTTCTGGATTGGGTAGGAATAGGTAGATAAACATAGTTGGAACGGCTTGCTGGCACTTCATCTCTTAGAAATCGGCGCCATTGCCCATCGTGGGATGGGATGCGTAGTACTTCCGCCTAGCACAAAGGAGGCCTGCGTCTGCTCTCAGCACCCACTCACCAACTAACCAGTGTTGTCCATTCAGTTCACTGCTGTCTTCTGGAGAAGCTGTGGGAGGAGAAGCAGGCTGTGCTTGCTGTGCTTTAGTATTGTATTTGCAGGAAGCCCGAGGAAAGTCAGTACATTTCCCTGATGTCACCCACTTGAGAAGTTTATTTCTTCTCTTTCTCCTCTCTCCCTCCCTTCTTCCTTTCCTTCACTCCCTCTTTCCTTTGCCATCTCCTCCCTCTTCTCCCTCTCAGCCTCTTTCTCTTCCTTCTTTGTTTCTCTCCAATAACTCCTCCTTTTATGACCTGGGTTAGCCTGGAACTTACTACATAGCCCAAGTTGGTATTGAGCTTAGTGCAGTCCTCCAGCCTCAGCTTCTTGAGTGCTGAGATCCTAGGAATAAGCTGCCGTACTATATTTGAGGAATGAATTTTAAAAGTCTCTTCATGAGTTCCAACTGAGTATTTGGATGGACTCTTCAGTTGACTGATGTCTTTGGGTTTCTGTAGCTCTGCAGTGACACCGTGACCATGGCAGCTCTTAAAGGAAAACATTTCATTGGGCAGCTGCAGAGGTTCATCGTCATCATGGTGGGTGGCACACAGGCAGATGTGCTGGAGAAGGAGCTGAGAGTTCTACACATTAATCTGTAGGCAGCAGAAGCAACTGTGTCCCATTGAGTGTAGCTTTAACAAAGGAGACCTCAAAGACCACTCCACAGTGACACACTTCCTCCAGCAAGGTCACACCTACTCCAACAAAGCCACACCTCCTAATAGTGCCGCTTCCTCTGGGGGGCCGTTTTCTTTCAAACCCCCACAACTGGTAACCTGATGCTATTGACAGTTAACCATAATTGGTCTCGTCTTTGTCTGTGGGTGTTTGTGTAGTTTAATTTATTTATTTATTTAGAGATAGGGTTTTGCTTTGTAGCCCTGGTTGTCCTGCAACTCACTCTGTAGACCAGACTGGCCTTAAACTCACAGAGATCCGCCTGCCCCTGCCTCCCTAGTGCTGGGATTAAAGGAGCTTGCCCGCCTGACATGAGCTATTTTCTAATCATTTTAAAAATCTGTTTGTCAGAGCTGGGCGGTGATGGCACACCTTTAATCCCAGCACTTGTGAGGCAGAGGTAGGCAGATCTCTGTGACTTTGAGGCTAACCTGGTTTACAGAGGGAATTCCAAGACAGGTTCCAAAACTATACAGAGAAACCCTGTCTTGAAAAACCAAAACAACAAAAAATCTGTTTATCCAGCATAGTGGCTCACATCGTTAAATTCCTCCCATGGCTCAGAAGGCAGAGGCAGGCAGATCTCTGTGAAGAATTCCAGGATAGCCAGGACTATATAGCGAGACCTTGTATCAAAACAAAACACATTTGTCCATTTTATCACACGGTAGGCTATTCCGTCTGAAATTTTCTCTTTGTTTTTTTTTTCTGTCTTTCAGGACTTTTGTAATTTTATTCCCGATAACTCTCAGCTGGAATACACACAGGAGTGTAAGGTACAAGGGGGGTGGGGCAGGGGCGGGCCCTCATTCCTCACTGCAGCTTCTTTGTTGGTTGTTGGTTGGGTGGTGGAGGCACAAGCTGGGAATCCCGTCTAGGTTGGTGATGAGCTGCAGAGGTTGGCTGTGGGGCTATGGGTTCAGATATGATGTTGGACAGTTTCCCTTGTTTTGAAATTCTGGCTCGTTAGCCATAAAGTGGAGGAGTGCATGAACAAAGAGGTTCCTCTCAGTGCTGTCTGGGGCTTCCTCACTGTGCTTGCCGCCTTCTGTGTCTCAGGCCTGGGAGCCACCACTGCCTTCTAGTGATGTTCTCTGCAGTGTTCTTTCCTCCCATGTCCTTGCACTGTCTGTGGGTATAGATCCTGGTCTCTTGGATAGATTAGTGCAGTTCAGTAAATGAGCCCAAAGGAGCTCCTGGGGCAGCTGGGAGACTGACCAGAGCTGCCAGTGGATGGGAGTTTTATTTGGCATCTTATTGTTCTTGGTAAGTGGCACTCAAGAAGGGATCATATCGACGAGAGGAGCCTCCACCACTTAGCCAGGCTCCTCCTAGCCCTTCAGGTGCTGTCAGTATGAAACAGCTCCTTGTCTGAGCCCTGCTGTGCCCATCTGCTGTTGGGCCACCCAGCCCTGGTCTCGGGCTGCTGGGACCTATCTTGGCCTGTGCTCACTGCATAACTTCAGGCCCTTGTACATTGTAATGACTGGGAGAATGTTAACAGTTTGAAAGGCATAAGTTGGATTTTGGGTATTATCTTTTTATAAAACTCAGGCTTTCTCCTCTGTTCAGCACAGTAGAAGGAATTAAGATGCAGAGTCTTGGGTTAGGACAAAGATCTGGAAAGCTGTGTTTAAAAGAGCATTTGAATCACAACATGCTGAGTTCCAGGTGGCCCAGCTTCATAGCTCAATTCATAGATCAAGGCCAGCTTCTGTTGTCATAGTGAGATCTTTTTTTTGGGGGGGAGCGGGGGTTGTTACTGAGTAGCCATTCTGAGAAACTCATTAATAAGAGATAGTGGTAGCCGAGCCCTTCCGAAGAGTTGCACAGCCTTTCTTATTACAAATTAGAAACTTGAAGTCTTTAAAACACCACAATATAAATTTTATTTGTGTGTGGTATAAGCATATAATGTGTGTAGGTATTCATGCTCTCGCAGGTCAGTGAGAGTTGTAGAGTGTCCTGTGTCGTAGGATATTTTGTTTGCGCTCCTGAGACTGCCAATAAAGTTTATCTTGAATCAGAGGGTGGAGCTAGCTACTAATTGATCAAAATTAGCCATAGAGGTTTTGGAGGACCCAGGACATATAGAGGGACACAGGAAGTAATAGGGAGGGCCTTAGAGAGATCTGAGGGCCCCTTTGCTTTCAAAGATTTGTGGGTCCTTTTGGATCAAGGAGAGAGAGGAGGTCACTGATCGCTTTTCCACTGTTTCTCTGATCAGTCAGTTTTTTACCCAAGTTTTGATTTTTTTTTTTTTTTCGAGACAGGGTTTCTCTGTGGCTTTGGAGCCTGTCCTGGAACTAGCTCTGTAGACCAGGCTGGTCTCGAACTCACAGAGATCCGCCTGCCTCTGCCTCCCAAGTGCTGGGATTAAAGGCGTGAGCCACCACCGCCCGGCCTCCCGAGTTTTTTTTTGTTTTTTTGTTTTAATAAATAGCTTAACCCTGCCTTGTGCTCCACATTTTAGGCCCTTAGGGCAGATCTCTTACTGAATCTGGCTGGTGGCCAGCAAGCCCTGTTCCCTCCCACCCCAGTGCTAGGGTTATGGCCATTCCTGGTGATTTGTGTGAGTGCTGGGGATTTGAACCCTAGCCCTCGAGTTGTGCAGCAGGTGCTCTTACCCACTGAGGCATCTCCTAGCCCCTTTTGTTAATTTTTATTTGTTTATTTTTTGGGGGGTTAGTGTCTCATATAGCTCAGCCTGGCCTCCCACCTGAAACACAGCCAAGGATTTCCTTGAATTCCCGGTTCTCCTGCCTCAGCCTCCCAGGAGCCCGGATTATAGGCATGTGCAACCAAAGCTGAAAACATTGTTTCTGCAATTCTTCCAGACCAAGAATGCCAACATACTAGGATTCTGCTGGACCAGTTCTACAGAAATCGTCTTCATAACAGATCAAGGCATTGAATTTTACCAGGTTTGTGTGGGTTGTTTGGTTTTCTAGAGAAAGCAAGGCAAAGGGCAGTTCAGCAGCCTGTGTTGTGTACTGGGGTTCACAGGAAGTAAAATTTCATGGTCCCTAAAAATGACTGTCAGCAGTTTGCGCACGTCTTCACTCTTCTTCTCTACACATTGTTATTATTATTATCTTTTACAAAAGGGGACTGTTAGAAGGGAGGCCACTTGCTGGTTCCCTGCTGCTCAGCCCTGAAATAATTACACAGAAACTGTATTATTTAAATCACTGCTTGACCCATTAGCTCTAGCTTCTTATTGGCTAACTCTTACATCTTTTTTTTTTTTTGGTTTTTCGAGACAGGGT
>NC_022020.1:6139085-6141393 GCF_000317375.1 Microtus ochrogaster
GAGTGCTGGGATTACAGGCGTGCGCCACCACCGCCCGGCTAACTCTTACATCTTAATTTAACCCATTTCTAGTAATCTGTGTATCACCACAAGGTCATGGCCTACCAGCAAGTTTCAGCATGTCTGTCTCCGGCAGTGGCCCCACAGTGGCCCTGTGGCTTCTCCTGACTCTGCCTTTCTTTCTCTCAGCATTCAGCTTAGTTTTCCCCACCTACCTCTATTCCCTGCACAGGCCCAAGACAGCTCCTTTATTAACCAGTGGTACTCACAGCATACAGAGGGGAATCCCACATCACTTTTCTTTTCTGTTTAAATAAAAAGGAAGGTTTTAACTTTAACATAGTAAAATTACATATAACAAAACAGGTATCAAGCAATAATTTATATCTACTTTATCTTTTATTATAACTAAAGAAAACTGTAACTATAAATTCATCAACTTCATCAAAGACTCCAGAAGGATATAATATTACCGAAGTAAACAGGAAGTGCATTGTAAGCAACTTCCAAAACTCTAGAATTGACAGAGACATCTCACTGCCTGGACAGTCACCCAAACTTGTTCTATACTTTTGGGGCATCCATCTTTGGCCTAAAGGCCCAGAGTATCCAGCAGACTTTTCCACAAAACAGGAAATTTCAAAGACAGTTCAACCTATATTGGCAGCTTGTCAGTCACTTTCTTCTGTGTCCTGCAGAATGTCTAGCAGACTCTTTTTGTTCTTTTATGAAGCAGGAACCCCGAAGGATTGTCTCATCTTTAGGCAAGTTCAGCAGTCATTTTTCTGTGGGTCCTGCATGTCCAGTTCATCAAGCAGTCCAGGCAAGAGCAGTTTCTTGTGCAAATGGCTAGCATACTCCATAAGGAGCCTCTTCGATGCCCATCTTGCTCTTGAAGTAATTGGTGCTGCCAGGAGCAGATGTGTCTCATTTTCATTAAAAGTCCTAAGTTATTAAAACATTTTAAATGCCATATTCTGTAGTCTTTGAAAGGTTTAAAGAATGCATATCCATCTGAAATACATCTCTGTACATCTAGAAAACCTTTTTGTCTTTTTGGATTTTTTTTTTTGTTTTGTTTTTTTGCTTTTTCGAGATAGGATTTTGCTGTAGCTATCAAGCCTGTCCCGGAACTAGCTCTTTTAGACCAGCCTGGCCTCGAACTCACAGGGATCCACTTGTCTCTGCCTCACGAGTGATGGGGTTAAAGGTGTGTGCCACCACTGCCTGGTTCATTTAGAAAAATCTAACTAACATGACTACAAAATTGGCTATTCTAGATGACTGTCTATTAACCTATATTTCTTAATTATACATTTCATTTTAAAATGAGCTGGACAAACACAGTACCTTAATCAAAAGTGGAAATATACATATAGCAAAATTGATCTTAAGTTTGTATCAATAAACCAAGATTCATACCAAAGCAAATCTCTATAGCATATCCCCCCCTTAAATGTAAACAAACATTTATAAACAATATTTGGGAATATGGATGTAGTTCTCCAAACTGCTTCCTGCTTTTTGTTGGGTGAAATAATTTTTGGGGGTGTTCACAATGACCTTTTGGGAGGTGTTGGTCCATCAAACCACATTAGCCTGGAATGAATCCACAGGTTCTCAATCTCTGTGGAAACAAAAGAAGAACCTCTTTTCCAAAGCAACATATCCTTAGACCCAAATTCTGAAATCAAGATACCTTTAAAATATTTATGCTGGTTTAGCTTAGCAATCCCCAGAATCAAATGTCCCTCTGCAGTCAAAAAATTCAAAGAAAACACAATAATATACGTAATCCATACTCTCTGTTTTTAGTCCATCTTTATTTGTTTTTATTCTATCACTTTTTAATATTTTATTATATCTAAAGACTTTTCTTTTAAGATAGAAACACTATAAAGCTTAGGCTATTCTTGACTTTGAGATCCTTCTTCCTTAGCCTCCCAAGTATTGTAGTATAATTTTTATCTGTAAACACATATTAGACTGGCAGTCAGGTATTTAGGTCCATCACAAATAGTGTACAGATTGCAGTTTTTCTTCTCCCTGAGACAGGGTTTTTCCATGTAGCCCTGGCTATCTTGTAAATTATTCTGTAGACCAGGCTAACCTTCAGACTTTATTTTATTTTTAACTCTGTGTATATACTCTTTTCTTCTCTCTCACAAGCCTACGTACATTTATCCAACACTGTGACCCCTTTAGAGGTCTATAGCTGTATGAATCTGTCCTCTTGTGTATCTGTAATTATTTTTTGACCAGGATGGCTTCTTAAAATGCTAAGCACTTCTTCTTTTTTTTTTTTTTT